>NW_015438362.1:1441365-1478621 GCF_001293395.1 Leptomonas pyrrhocoris
GTGGATTTACATCGCGTTTCACCGATGCGATCCGGTAGATCAGGTGGTTGTCTCCCACCATCGCTCTACCGCTATCTTCTCCGACTTCACGGTAGTCCGTTGGCGCCTCCGTGTCCAGTCTCATCTGCGGACCCACGGCACTCAAGGTTCGGAGATGTCGGGTGATGAACTGCTGGCCCATGAAACTCATCACTTGCGACAAAACGTCGCCGTACAGACGCGACAGCGATGCACGAACATCGGCATCTGCGGCGTTGTAGGGAAGAGTTGCGTTAACGTCCGCCACGTGGCTTGCGTAGTTCACGTATAGTTGTGCCATCACTTGTGTGCGTGTCTGTGTGTGTGGTCTCTGTTCGTGGGTCAGCTTGAGGATGGAGGGAAAGGTGTGAACGATGACGGCTTCTTTCTTTATCTGCAACGATACACCCAGAGAAAAAGTCTCCTGCCAGGTCTTGGCGAGATCCTCCGGAGGACTGTGGGAGGGACAAACGGAAATAAAAACTGCGACTGCTGAGCAGCCGCAAAAAATAGCGAAGAAGAAAAAGGAAAGCGTAAAGGCTGAAGCGTTTACTTGGGAGAGGAAAAGAGAGAAAAGTAGAAGAAAAGGTTTGCAAAAAAAAGATGGTGGTGCCACTGTCAGCGTCTCGGTCGCTGAAAGCTTTGCGGCAAAGCGAAAGGGTTCGTGTCTGTCCGTACAAGGGCTGTTGAAGCTCTACAATCGTTGCTACACTAAAGATGAGAATCGCTGAAACCAGTTTTTGAAAAGGGCTTTGGATGTACGTCACGTAGCTCTCGTATTCGCCGTACGGCGGCGAGAAGTACTCGAGTGCGTCGTTGCCGAAGACGCAGCCATCCCCCAGAACCAGCGGTGTTAGTTAGACCCCTCGGGAAGCCACCCGGCGGCGACGATACCAGTCGTCCGTGACGCGTCCGCCATGGCCTCGCCCGCCGGCGAGGTGAGGGGGGCGCGTCGTGCGGGGCCAACCCGCTCTCGCTCGGCCGCATCGGCGGCTGGTGCGGCGGCCGGGGCCGGTGGGCCCGCGCGGGCGGTTTCGCGCCAAAGGCTTGCGGAGTCGCTGTGGTGGGCGGATCGGTGCGGGCTGCCGCTGACTGTCACCGTCGGCAATGAGCGCAGAGACGTGCTGGCGTCTCTCACGGATCGTGTGCGAGACCGAGTGGAGGAGCTGCGCATTGAAGTCAACACAGAAGCTGCGAGCGTGCAGGACCCCGCGTTGGCGTCCGACGGTCAGTGCGGCAACTTTCTCTGTGCGCTTTTGACGTTTCCACACGTGACAAAACTGTCAATTGTGTGCAGTAAAACTGACGTTACTTCTCGTGAAACTCGTGACGTGAATCACACCCTACGCGTTGCAGCAGAGATGCCAATTAGCGAGATATGCGTTCGTGGTTTTATGGAGCTGACGGATCTCTCTGTGCTGGCGGGATCGCAGCACCTTCAACATTTGACAGTCACCCATTGTGGAATACAGTCGGTTTCTGACTTGGTGAGCTGTCCTATGCTCACAGAACTCGATGTCTCCCACAATCAACACCTCCAGACTCTTTCAGGTCTCGCAAGCGCACCGCGCCTCAAAACTCTGATCGCAACGGATTGTGATATACGAAACTTAGACGGCCTTGGCAGCTGTCCCAACCTGTGCAAGCTTGACGCGTGCAGCAACGAATGTTTAGAGAGTACTCGCGGCCTTGCTGGTGCGCCAAGCCTCGAGAAACTTTTCGTGAACTGTTGCAATGGACTGCGCAATGTTGAAGGCCTTGCGAGCTGTCCGCTGCTTACGGAGCTCGACGTACAGTTTGACACTGAGTTAGAAGGATTTGACGGACTCGCTGGTGCTCCGTCGCTTAGGACAATCAATGCGAATGGATGTGGGTTGCGCAGCGTAGATGGGCTCAACCAGTGCCCACAACTCAGCGAGATCGATATCTCCGAAAATGGAGCCTTGGAGGACCTTAGCGGCCTTGCTGGGGCACCGCGTCTTGAGCGAATTTAGAAGAGAAGGTCTCTTTCTGATTTTGATTAGTGCCGACGAGGGCAGATAACGGATACAAGCTAGACAGGTTAACCGAAATAAAGAGAAAGAATAACCTACACCCTACAAATCATCACCTACCAACAGGTCAAACCTTTACATGTGAACTACATAAATTTATCTTTCTTGGTTTTACAACACACTGTAAATATCATTAGTTAAATATATGCAAAGAAAACAAACTATTCAACAGACTCTACGAAGTGGGTAGCCCGCCTTACGCTTCCCCGCTGGGTGGGCGAGGAGTTCAGGGTTGGGCGGGTGGGAAAAACTAAAAGATGGAAGAACTGCTGAATTCTAGCAGTTGAGAAAGAGAATACAAGAAAAGGGGAAAAGAGAGAGGTAGGATGAATAATTCTTCAGGCTAGGTCATTCTATTCGCAAGCTCCAAGAAAAGAAAAGTGGTGAGACGAAAAAAAAAAGATGTTAACAGCGAAACGAGAGGAGTAGGGAAAACAAGCGTCCTTGCCTCAATTACGCATTGGAAGCAGTCCCATCACCTTTGGTTGCGGAGGAAACAACAGAACCTAATAAACAGAAGTCGACAAACCTGAATTTGGTGTTGTGTGTTATTCTGCACCGCGATGGCGCCACTGGAGCTGTGAGAGCATCCCCTCTTTGACTGTTCAACGTCTTAACCACGTGAATGCTTTCTGCACTAATGAGGCTAAACGTGTTATCAACTTTTTAATCAATGAATTTAGAGTGCACAACTTTTACTTTTCCGCGTGTACAACAAATGAGAAAAAGAAAGACGTGCATTTGTACCGTTCGGGAACTGAAACATAAAAACTAAAAAAGCAAGGTTTCCAGAAGAAAGAGGTCAGAGGCACAACAAAACAGCGAGGATACATCGCATCGCAGTCCACACGCGTGTTCAGTTTTGTTCATCCGCGCCTGCTCAGCTGACTGTTTTCCGGTTCGATACTTTACAGGGAAAAAAGTTCTCTGGAGCCTCACGATTGCCAGTGTGCTTTCGTCGCATAATTAAACTGCGATGTGCCGGAATTCTCACAGCGGCTACTCGAAAGGGAGTCAGCAAGGTTAGCGTACGCAACCTACAAGTGAGCAACAGCAGAATGTATCGGCACACATGCTTTTAGCACCACATGTAAAAAAAAAAGTTCCATTAACTAAGAAAAGCCAAAGGAAAACGAATTATAGATGTGATGTTTGGACGTTTGCATCCTTCCGCGACCTCAGGCAAGCAAAAAAAAAAAAGACAATAACCAAGGAGCTCAACGTCAAAAGCGTTTTTTTTTTCTTGGAAAGAATTACAAAAATGTAAAGAAAGGAGGTTTTACAGATTCACGCGTTGTCTCCACTCTCCAAGTTCTTAGATGAAACTAGACACACACAAAAAAAAAACGTTTTGATTAATTCATTTTTAAAACAAAATATTTTACCTTTATATATGTTAGCAATCAATTGACAGCGTGTTCATATACAGCAGCAGGCGAGCACCCGTTGAACACGCCGAGTGAAGTGTCACTTCTTATTTTGAAAAAAAGCTTTTTGTGCTTAGGTAAACGGTTTAATCCGCTGTCACCGCAGAAGATCTTTTAAGTTAAAAAAAAGGGAGAAGTAGCAAAAATAGGTTCTAGTACATACATGTATCGTACGGTAGGGTTTGTGTGCCTGCCACTCAAACTTGTCATTCCTTAATAACGAACAAGATGTGTCGAAACGAAAGCACGCGCGAAGAGACCAATAGTTGTTGCGCATTTCTTGCTTAAGACTGCTCCTCCGAGGCGATGACCGAGTTCGGTGCCGCAGCGGGTGTGTTGGACGTGGCGTCGAACTTGTTCAGCCACTTCTGAAAGATGGACAGGGCTTCCACATCCTTCGGATCGACGGGGTCGCAGATGCGGGCAGCGGGAATCAGGACAAACACCAGCGGGAGGGCGAGGAAAGGCGTGATGAGGTGACCGGTGACAATGAGCCAGCGTAGGTTGCTGAAGTCGCATGGGACGTCGGAACGGATCGGCCACACCGTCTCCATCAAAACCGCGGCAATCGCGGACGACGTCGAACACCCCAAGTTGCTGAAGCTCGCCAGGATGGCAAACATCGTGCTCTCGCAGCCTTTCGGACACATACGGGAGATCAGCATGTTCAGCGGCATGAAGTTCAGCATGTAGCACACCTGGTACACAACAGCATCGCCCATGATGTACATCGCGTGATCTGGAATGCCGATGTACAGGTTCCAGCGCTCGACCATGATGATGTCGAACACGCTTGCAAAGATCTGAATCACCATTGTGAGACCAACACTAACCCGGTAGCTCTGCTTCGAGAAGATGCGCGAGAACATGTACACACCGAAGAGACCGGCAACGTTGCCGATGACCGCGCCGACGGTGTTGTAGAACGTCTGCGAGAAGTGGGGGCCATCAGGAAGACAGTCTGCGTCTGCCATGTAGAAGTTGTCCGTCGCACCGGTAATAATGATGTAGGAGAGATTCTGGCACCACCCGTAGAGGTTTGCCTTCATGATCGTCACCGGGATGCAGAGGAAGCCGGTGGAGCACAGCACGACAGAGATCGCCACGCAGCCGTACAGCAGCTGATAGGTCGTGCCGATGACGCTGAGAATGGTCAAGGCGACGGCACTCATAGTGAGGATGGCACCGTACATGGCGACGGAGGTGTTGCGTAAGATGACTTCTTTATTCACGCCAAAAATGCCGCACATGCACGTGGGCACCTCGAAGTCAACGTTCATCTCCTCCTCCTCTTGTGTCTCGTTGTCCAGCTCACCAAACTGAACCAGCTCGTTCGGGCCGTCTTCCTGAAAACTGAATGCGCTGTCAAACGGCGGCGGAACCTTCTCGTTGTCCGGTGCGTTGCCATGCACGTCCTTGCTATTGTTAAAGGGCTCCAGGTCCGTCTCCCGCTTCTTTAATGCCTCCTGTTTCAGCAGAAACGCGTGATCCTCGCGGCGCTCCACGACGTTCTTCTTCTCACCGTACCAGTTGAAGAGGAAGAAGAACACACACACCGCCTGCAAAGCGGCGGAGAGGAAGATGCCGATGGTAGGACGGCCAGAGTCCGACAGCGGTCCCTGGATGGCTGGGGCGACAATCTGACCTATCAGGACCAAAGCCCAGATCCACGAAATGAGATCGGCACCCGGGACAGGTTGGCGTTTGATCAGGCGGCTGTAGTGGCCTTCCGACATCACATCGGTGTTGGCAATGCAGAAAGTGGATAGAAAGATCATCGCACCTGCGATCCCGGCGCTTGACTCTTTAAATGGCAACACGCCGAACACCACAGTGCACACGGCTCCGGCGATGCACGAGAGCGCCATGTACCACCGCTTCGTGTAGCCAAAGAAGGAGAAGGTGTCGCTGAGAACGGCGGAGAGCGGCTTGATGGAGAAGCCCATGGAGCTGATGCCATACATGCGCTGGTACACCTCCGTCGTGACACCGTACTTCTTCATGAACATCGCGTACTGGGCGGTCGTCAGCAACGTCTTGCCGATGCCTTTGTTGAGAATGTAGACGATGCCCAGCGATGTCACGCACTTGGGTCCGAAAGGCTCCACTGCGTTGCCGAAGATGGGGATCGCCCTTGTGCACGGAACGACGGAGAAAAGCGCTGCGGAGTCAGGGTGGACATAGCCGGGCTCATCAATTGCCGGCTGGCGAGCCAAAGTTGGCATGCCGACGTCATCGCCGCCCACGATGTTGCCAACAGCAGCCTCAGTTGTCATGGCGTACAAAGGGAATGAAAGTAAGAAGGGGGAAAATGAGTTGTTTTGAGGGTCGCAGAAAGACCAAGGTAAAAAGTGCTTCGTCCTTGTCTTGTTAGCTTTACGGTGACCCAATGATAAATGAGAGAAGTAGATGAATAACGGTACAGAGGAAGAGAAGTAACGGCGTTAAGCACGACGAAGAAAGTCTTTCGCTGCGCGCGTTGCAAAGCAACCATTTCTTACTACCAAACATTGTGCCGCGGAGGCAGTGAGCTGACGCAGAAACTGACGGGAGCAGTCGAACTTGCGAAGTTATGGAGATGAGATGAAAAATACATATATACGTTTTTTCTCAAGATAAATTCACTTTATATAACTGAAGAAAAAAGATAAGTAATGAAGACAAATGTTGAGAGGTGCTAAGAAAAGAGAGGAAAAAATGCCACCACATGACAAGTGTAGAAAAGCGACTGCGTTTTGCAACTCATCTCGCTCCTTCAACAACTGTAACTTGACGAAAACATTTTAATATTAAAACCCTTTAAGTGTTAAAAAATTCTTTTTGGTTTTCCGTTCCCAAACAATGTAAAGCAAGACTTGAGTCTGGCGACACAAACGCTAGCCCTAAACATCTTAAGTTCTGCAGTGGTGATGCCGCACCAATGCGATTTGCTCAGCGAATGACAGCAAACGACAGAGGAACGCATGGGACACACCAAACACTGAAAACAACAGTCAGAAAAAAGGCAAAAAAAAGAGAAGTTACTCAAAAAAAACCCTTTTAGAAACCTGATTTTCCTCATATAATTGCGTCTGATTTCATTGCGGAATAGAAAAACAAAGGTAGTTTGAATTACAAGAATGTTCTACTTCGCGCACTTTTCCCTCCGAAGCTCTCTCATTACCACTTTACCGCTTTCGAAGGGTAGAGTTGCCAATGTAGTCAACAAAACATATGGAGAGAGAACGAGCGAATTGGTGTAAAAGAAAAGGCAGCCGCAATTGAGAGACTGAAGCAACTCCCATAGCTGCGGCGAAATAGAATGCTATTGGGATCAGTAACTCTCTGTAGCGATTGCCTCATCCTAACTTCCACTTCTTGTACTTTCTGTGAGTAGCCTTATAAGCGTCACTGCGCAACTTGAGCTGGTTAAAGAAAAAAAAAAGGCAGAGAAGACGCATCATAAAACTGCATGCAGAGTCAGACTGCGGAAAAAAAAGAAAGATAATTCTCACCATTTACACATGGTGCGAGAACGAAACAATGGAAGAAGAGAAAGGGGAGAGGGGAGAAGACAAAAATGTTTATTTAACGAGCCACGTAATGGACCTTGTCGTGCGCCCGCTGACCGCTACAGAGACGGTGCGTTGATACCCTGAGTGAAGAAGGTGGCAGAGATGATGGCGGTGATGACCAGCGTGAACACCCACCCAGCGTACATCTTCAGCACCATCATCCAACGGATGTTGAGGAAGCTCACGTCCACCACGCTGATTCCGACAACACCACCGGTGATGCAGTGTGTGGAGGAGACGGGAATGCCGTAGCCAGAGGCAAACGACACCACCAACGCCGCCGACAGCTCCGCCGAGAAGCCGCGGCTCGGTGTGATGACGGTGAGGTCCTCACCCAGCAGGCGCATCAGGCGCATGCCAAACGTGGCCAGGCCCACCACGATGCCCGCACCACCGAGGCACAACACCCAAATCGGCACAGAGGTGTTCTTCGAAACGTCGCTGCTCTGGTACACCTGGTAGATGGCGGCAAGCGGGCCCACCGCGTTACTGACATCACTGGCGCCGTGTGCAAACGAGGCGCAGATGGCGGTGAAGACCTGCAAGTAGCGAAACACACGCTCGGCGCGCGAGTCGTACACCTGCACCTCGAGCCCGCTCGCACCGGTGATGCGGTTCTCCTGCGGCGCCTCCGCGTCCGAGGACTCCGACTCGGTCACGACATCGCCCGTCACCTCCTTCGGCTTGGGAGCCTCCTCCAACGCAGTCGGCTCGCGCTTAAGTCCATCCTCAATGTTGTTCTCAGCGCCGTTCGGCTGCTCTGATGCCGCCGCAAGCGCGCGTGCCTCGTCACGTGCCACCAGGCGCTTCAAGAGAGGAATGAAGGCACAGGAGATCAGACCCGCGCAGCCACCGATGCACGCGGCGACGCAGGCGGCCTTGTCGACCGACCAGTGGAGACGCTTTGACGCACCTTTGTAGAGGACGAAGAAGGACTCCAGGAAAAACGCGACGGCGACAATGATGGGCAGGGTATACATGGCACGCTTCGCCGCATTCGCAGGGCGGAGCACAAAGAAGCGTACGGTGCCGTACACGAGAGCAGACACCGCACCAGTGAGCAGAGGCGAAATGAACCACGACGCAATAATCGGCGCAACACCGCTGACAAACGGGAAGTCGTCCTTCCTCGCGGCCCAGTTTACCGCGTCTCCACCACCGAAGACGAGCGCAAAGCCGAGCACACCACCGCAGATGCTGTGCGTCGACGACACGGGGAGGCGCAGCCAGGTGGCGACGGCAAGCCAGCAGAAGGCCGCCCCACACGCGCAGAGCATGCCGTACATGAAAACGTAAGGCTTGCCCTTAAAGTCGCCGGGATTAGCGATGCCGCCCGAAATCGTGGAGGTCACCTCGCCGCCAAGCGAGACGGAGCCAGCAAACTCGCAAATTGAGGCGAGAATAACAATCTGAGAGAAGGTGAGAATCCTGGCGCCGTAGGTGGTGCCGAAAGCGTTCGCCAAGTCGTTCATCCCGACGCCGGCGCCGGTGAGAAACGACACGAAGGCGCCGACGACCACAATCCACAGGTAGGGGTTGATGTCTGCCATTGTTCTGTATTTGCAGATGCTGTTCGTATGTAATGAATTGACAGGTACAGACCTTTTTATGATCAATGTGCAGAGAAAAGAGAAGATTTAATTATGTATATGCAGTTTTTCTTCTGTTAGTTCGAGCTGTGTGCGTTCAGAGAAATTAGAAATACGTGGCTCTTTAATGCTAAGTAATCGATTATATAGAAAAAACAGAGATAATCTTTCTCATGCAAAATTTACACAGTGAAAAAAAAAAAGGAGATAGTAATAGTTTGTGTGTAGCGCGAAGCACCATTATCACCAAAAGCTCTTAAGAACATGTGAATTTCCATTGAACACAATAGAGGATAGGCTTACTGGGCATCCCGGTGTACTCCAAACCTTTATTCAGATGAGACTTTCCATTTCACAGAAAATGTTCAACATATTGCTTGAGTTTTCTCAGCGCAGAATATATATTTCCTTTTGCGCAGAATCATAATTAAAAGTCAGTGTTCTAGCCGACATACAAAGAGAGAGCTATATATTGATTGCATACGTCTATATCTACACTGCTGATGCTTTACGATGGCGAATTCATTTCAAAAAATGAGAAAGCCCAGCTGGTACATGCGCAATATTTTTACACCGCGTTAAGTCAAGTACTTTTAGATGCTGACACGTTTCCAAGCCTCTTACGTCGCAAACACCGCTGCCCTTCGCATAAACTTTACATAGAGACGGTGCTTCCGCAAGGGGAGAAAGAGAGTGGAGATGATCGCAATGATTGAAGTAAACGTATTGCAGCGTTTTGCATGAATTAAGGCCCTCTATCACCCGCACACCGCTGCAGGCAGCCTTGACGGTGTGTAAAAAGGGAGCTCCGCTAACGGGTGAGATATCCTCTAAATCACTGCTCCAGCTGACATCCAGCTCGCTTAGAAACGGACAGGCTGCCAAGCCGCTGATGTTCCGCACTGCACTGCCTGAGACGCAGAGGATGCGTAGCTGTGGCGCACCACATAATGGCGAGAGATCGAATAAACGATCGCAGTTGCTGAAGTCAACAGAATCGAGCACCGGGCAGGAGCTAAGACCGTCCAGTGAACACACACCGCTTCCAGAGGCAACGATTTTGCTTAAATTTGAGCAATTGGCCAAACTTGATAAAGTTGTGAGATCTCTGCACCACGGCACAAATATACACTCCAAAGTCTTTGAAGAAGCGAAATTGGGCAGCTCCGACAGTGCAACTTCAATAATAACGGCTTTACGAAGATGAGCAATTTCTGTGATGCTCGCGACGTTTCTCAGCGAAGAGGAATGAACGCTTATGAGCTCTAGGCGAGGGCACTGCAAAAGGGCGGAAATGCTTAGCAGTTCGGTGCTGGACACATACAATTGTCGAAGACAGCACGCTGAGTCAAGTTGACTCACATCAAGCCATCCCATTGTCCCGTGTATGTGTAACTCTTCTACATGCGGCACAGTGCGTAACACTTGGAGGTGTGCAATTGAGAAATTGCGCAGACGAAGTGTTTGAAGTCGTAATAACTTCGACGGCGCGGTGGCAAGTGAGACAAAGGCAGCAGCTGACAGCGCTAGCTCCTGCAAAACTGGAACTAGCTTGTCTGAAACCGTCACAGAGGTCAGTGCGTCACCTCCCACAATTCTGCAGATTTTTGCGTCACCGAGTTCTGTAAGATCGACGTCTCCTATTAGAAATCCTAAGTCTAGACAGATTGGAAGAGCACAGCGGCAGAGCCACCACAAAATTGGCTTCAAGGCCGCAGCTACAGTTTCAATACCAAACGGCTTTATCACACTCACAAGCTGATCATCTTTCCACGCGAGTGTCACAAACACATTGCTGCTGAATCTGCTCTCGAGGAGTTCCGCGAATAACCGTGCTCGTGGGTGAGACGCCAAGAACGCCAAATTACTGCGCGTCCCATAAATCTGCACGATTTGGGCAACAGGATCGCAACGCTCCAAAAGCAGACTCTGCTGCACGCTGCCTTTCTGTAAGCTGTTGTTCTGTGCGGTGGCTGAATGTCGATGCCAGTCTTCAAATTCTTTGAGAAGCGCTGTCAGAATGGACGCGCAAGATGTTGATCTTGGCCTTTCTGTTGACGTGACGTCCATCACTAGAGCGCGTGATTGCTAATGAAAAGGCGTTCTGCTTGGTTCAACGCGGCTGCCACAGGTTGTGGTAAAGGCAAGAAAAAAGAACTGAACTTATAATTGAGTTTCAAGTAAGATGGAACAGCAGTGAAGTATTTTGAACGCGCTGTATTTGCTTACGCGCAAAAAAAAAAAGAAATTCCAACTGATGCGGTTAAAATCGCAAGGATGTGCTGAGTCTCTCTTGAGATTGATTACTGGAGCGAGCACTGCGACGGAAAAGCAGCCCTGCGGGTTTGCTGCAAAGGGCAGCTGTGAAGCCGTGGGAATGGCTCACCACTACCGCGAACTTTTTGCGGTTGAATAGATTCGTTGATTTCTGGTGGAAATCCCTCTACTCTTCTGCAATCTGACAGCAATTTCGTGTGAGTCGAAAGGGGCGTTGCTTGGCTTGTGAGATGAACAAGAAGAAGAGGGGCGGAGAAGGGACAAGGAGTAGAAGCAAGGGAATCAGAAGAGAGCGGGGAGGGGGCAGGGTAACAACTGGTATCTCTTTGCATCAAAAATACTGTAGAAGTTTCCTTTCTGCTGATGAAGAAAGAAAAACGTAGTACGCTTGAATAAAACTCCTTTCGGACTCAAATTCATGACTCCAATCTTAGGAGGAACTTTTTGCATTGACATGTATCATGGAGCTACTCCCACCGTATTGAAACTAACACGGTTCGAAGACTTCTATCAATCTTCTTCACATTCGTTTCTACTGTGGTTCATGGTTCTTGAACTGAATAACCCACACCCTACAAATCATCACCTACCAACAGGTCAAACCTTTACATGAGAATTACATAAATTTATCTTTCTTGGTTTTACAACACACTGTAAATATCAATAGTTAAATACATGCAAAGAAAACAAACTATTCAACAGACTCTACGAAGTGGGTAGCCCGCCTTACGCTTCCCCGCTGGGTGAATGGGGAGTTCAGGGTTGGGCGGGTGGGAAAAACTAAAAGATGGAAGAACTGCTGAATTCTAGCAGTTGAGAAAGAGAATACAAGAAAAGGGGAAAAGAGAGAGGTAGGATGAATAATTCTTCAGGCTAGGTCATTCTATTCGCAAGCTCCAAGAAAATGGAGCTCCCTAACTGTCTCTTAAGTTCTTCTTTATCTCGCTGTTCTTCTTCTCTGTTCCCTTTTTGCGATACAACCTACGCACTTAGCAATTCTTCCATTTCTTTTGCACATTTCTTTAGCATTCAAAGCAGCAAACACTCGCACAATCCAACAAACTTGCAGAAAAAAAAACACAAAATATCTCCCCTCCGAACTTTCCTTCGCAATGCCGTCCTCTGCTGTTGACAAGTCTATCCGCGTCTACTACCGCGGTAACAAGTACGACATTCCTGAGGAGTTTGCCACCCGGATGCATCCTGGTGGAAAAGACATCCTGATGCGCTACAAGGACAGCGACATCACGGAAGACTTCGAGAAGACGCGGCATACCGTGGACGCTGTTGTGATGTTAAATTCATGGACTGCTGGCAGTGTTGACTACGCCATTCCCATGAAATCAGTGTCGATATTTGAATCTGACAACGGGTGCGAAGAAACAGAGACGAAGGAAAGCGAGAAGACGAAACGCTGGAATTGCCTCGCGATAGCGTTCGGCATCGCATCGATCGTTGCAGCCATGCAGATGAGAAAACACTAAAAATATCATAGTACTGATTCTGTTTTGCTTTTTTGTTTTTGTTTCTACTATCAGTTCAATATACGCGCAATCCATTTTTTTCTTGTATTACTCGCGTGAACTTGAAAATAGGTTGTTCTGGAGCGAAAAGCTTCTCAACTTATCCCTCGACCCCTCTCACTGTAACGCTCTCCTTATAAATTGTTTGTGGAGCACTTTTATTCCTTCATGACACCTGTTTGTGTTTGTAAATCCTATCTTTTCTTTTCTGTTGATTTTCAGTATGCACGAAGTCTGTGCTTCATATATTTTCTTTATGTTCCAACTGTTCTTTTTCGGCAAGACGTACATGCTGTTCGCATATAACTTTTTTATTGTTTAAGCTGTGATTACTGGCGTAGCAAAAAAAAAAATAGGAAGAAAAACACTGGTTCACAAAGGAAAACGGCTCACTTATATACAAGCAAATTCATTCGCGCACAGCAATGCGAAAGTGCTGTTCACATTGTTGTTGGCGCAGTTCTTAATGCTTTCAGTAACATCAGGTTGTTTTTCTTGCGCAAAAAGAACGATAGTATCTTGTGACGAAATTAATGGCAGTTTGAAAGCCTCAACTGTGCATTTCTCTCGGGTATTTGTTCAAGGATTGCAATGATCCAAGTTCAGTGAAGCACCTCGAGTAGATGAAAGAACATCTCATCTGTTTTCTTAAAATGCTCGATGACACTTCCTCACGCTTTACAATTCGTTTTTCACTTGCGCGTTTTATTTCCCGTTGAAATTAATATATACCTTCAACTCGCTGCTTTCTCGAAATCCAATTACATGGATGCACAGCCACGCCATTGACAGGTTTTACATCATTTCGAATCATTACTGAGCAGGGAGAAATTCAGACAGACGTTTTGCTTACAAAAGGATCTAAGTGCAGAGACGTTTTTTTTTTAGTAGTTTCTTTTCTTACTTGCTACACACTATTTTCGCCATGTCTTCACCGAACGGAAAATACCTGATGTTGTACTCGACAACAGACGGCCACACCAAGACGATCATGGACACGATGGCGAAGCACATTATGGAAGAGGCGAAGGTGCAATGCGATGTGGTTGATATGAGGGACGGGGACAAGTACGAACTCGCCGCGTACGAAAAGGTCATGCTCGGAGCTTCGATCCGGTACGGATTCTTCAGCAGGACGCTGCACACCTACACCACACATCACGTTGACGAGCTGAACTCGATGCCCTCCGCGTTCTTCGGTGTCAACCTTACCGCGAGGAAGACAAGCAAAAACACAGCGATGACAAATGCGTACACGCGCAAATTTCTGGACCAATCGATGTGGGTGCCACAATTATCGGGGGTCTTTGCTGGCGCTCTATGGTATCCGCGGTATAACTTCTTTGATCGAGTGATGATTCAATTTATCATGAAAGTAACCGGCGGTGAGACAAACACAACAAAAGAAATTGTCTACACGGATTGGGATGCGGTTCATAAATTTGCTACCGACTTCGTACAGCTACCGGCGACGGCTATTCCTCGCTCCAAGCCCGCGACCTCAGTGCCGCCAGCGAGTGTTGCAAACTACGATAATGGTGCTCGTGTGGCGCTTGTCGTCGTTGGCATTTCAGCAGCCATTATCTTCGGTCGCCGCCTCATTCTCGCGAAACGGTTTTAGAGCGGCAGCAAGCATGCTTTGCAGATTCGTGAGCTGAGGGAAATACTTACACACATTTTTATCATCTTAGTAGAGTGAAATGCGTTTAAAGGTAATTATGAGGTCTTAATCACGGCCTTTGTAGACCGGTTTCTCTCGTTTTGATCACCCTCGCAAGCACATTATTGTGTAACGTCATCCAACGCTTGCAGCGTGACGAATATCAAAGAAAGCAATGGGCGCAACGTCGCTCAACTTCAAGCTGCCTCGCCTCTTCTGACAACTGCAAGCTGTGTAACCATCACTGCAAGAAAAAGAAGCTCGCTTCTTGTGTATTGCTGCTTGTACTTCAACAGTCTTACATCTGCTGCTGTGCGTAAAACTCAAACATCCTGCGAAGGGGGAAACCTTGTTTTACGCAGCGTTTGTCTGCATTCAGACTCTTAATTTCGCTTCTTTCCTTTCTCTCCCTTCTCGTGGCGATCCGCAGTGTTAACGTTAAATCCGTCAGTCATTTTTTTTTTCTAGCTTCAAACCGTTCGTACACCCGTTTCTCTTTGCGAACCTTCGCCACAACTGTGGTTTCCTCCTTCTTTCGTTGGCGTCAGACTCTACTTCACAATGCCTATTGCGACGGCTGAGGTCAAGCAGTTCCTGCTCAACTTGCAGGACAAGATCTGCCATGCTCTTGAGCAAGCCGACGGCAAGGCAAAGTTTATTGAAGAACAGTGGCATCATGCGGGTGGCGGCGGTGGTGGCCGCACGCGTGTGATCTCCAACGGCGCGGTCATTGAAAAAGGAGGCGTGAACTTTTCGCACGTGTCCGGAAAGGGGCTGCCGCCGTCTGCGACGGAGAAGCGTCCCGACATGGCCGGCTGTGACTTCCAGGCAATGGGCGTCTCGCTGGTCATTCACCCCACCAACCCGCATGTGCCAACCTCGCACGCGAACGTACGCTTGTTTGTGGCCGAGAAGGAAGGCAAGGAACCTGTGTGGTGGTTTGGGGGCGGCTTCGACCTCACTCCGTACTACGCCGTGGAGGAGGACTGCCGCGAGTTCCACCAGGTGGCACACAAGCTGTGCGAGCCGTTTGGTCCCGACGTTTACTCGCGCTTCAAGAAGGGGTGCGACGAGTACTTCTTCATTCCGTACCGCAACGAGGCGCGCGGTATCGGCGGTCTGTTTTTCGACGACCTCAACGAGTGGCCGTTTGAGCAGTGCTTCAAGTTCATTCAGGCTGTGGGGCAGGGCTACATTGACGCCTACATTCCGATTGTGAACCGTCGCAAGAACACACCCTACACGGAGCAGCAGGTGGAGTTTCAGGAATACCGCCGTGGCCGGTACGCGGAGTTCAACCTGGTGATTGATCGCGGCACAAAGTTTGGCCTCCAATCCAACGGCCGCACGGAGTCCATTCTGATGTCGCTGCCGCCACGAGCGCGGTGGGGCTATAACTGGCACCCTGAACCTGGAACGCCCGAGGCACGGCTGACGGAGTACTTCTTGAAGAACCGCGACTGGGTTTAAAACATTACCGACTTTCAATCCTCATAATAAAATAGCAGTAACACTCTAGCGTTGAAACCCAACGTTTTTGAGGTTTTCTAGGTTTTACTTACTCGAAGCACTTGACAAAAATGGTTTCTCAACTACGATGGTATCAGAAGTGGAAAGCTGTCTATGGATTGTTTATTTTCACACTTTCCTACTCGTTGCTACTTTTCCTCTCTCGCTTCTTTTTACACCTTTCCATTATTAACCAAAATATTCCTTTCCCGCTGTCATTGTTACTACGTATTGCAAGTTAGCATCGTCAGTGCTGCACCTCGCTAACTTCATTTGTGCTCTAAAGTTGACAATTTATCTCGCATATCAATTCTTTTTTTCTTTACTTGTTCTAAATCAACGCCTTTTCTTTTTTCTGTCCTTCGGGATTTCTTTTGTTTCATACCTTTTTTCTTCTACGTGCTTTTTCTTTTTGTCAATTCCATAAAATCCACAAAAAAAGCACTCAATTCAACAAAGTTTTCTCCAACGTAACTCTCTAAGCGCAGCACACGCCCATTTAGAAACTTGACTACACATCATTTGTGAGGCAGGTTTCTCTCTTTTCTTTCCCTTCTACCACGCCCATGAGTTCGGGTCAGCAGCACCGAAGCGACGAGGCTGTCGTTGCGGAAGAGCAAGCGGCAGACCTTGTGCGCGATGAGTATGAGCACCCTGAAGCCACGAAGTGGTTCAAAGCTCTTCCATGCTTACGCGGTATTCCATTGTTTGGAGATGTGACGGCCGCGTTCGGGCCTCGCTTTGCGCTTTCGCTGGGTTTCTGTTACACGTTCTCGAAGGGTGCGTCGAGTAGCATCATTAGGCTTTCGCGCCAGCCGATGTTCGTCGGGCGCTACGGGGTTGACGCGGTGCGCTTCCAGCGTCTTTCCAGCATGTACGCCTTCGGCTGGTCTCTGAAGCCGTTCATCGCGGCCCTCACGGACGTCATCGCCTTGCTGGGGTACACGAAGCGGTGGTACATGGCTGTGTCCGCTCTCTTTGGCACCGCCTTCGCACTCGCGTACGCCCTTTTGCCGGCGAAGAAGTCGTCGGCGAACCCCGCCGGCGCCTTCATATTCCTGACGTGCTTGTGCAAAGCGAACATCGACGTGCTGTCGGAGGGGCACTTCAGTCGCTCCATGAAACAGAAGCCAAAGGTTGGCCCAGCTGTGGTGAGCTGGGTGTGGGCGATGACCTTCATTGGCACCGTGATCTCAGCGGCCATGATGGGGCCGTTGTCGGACGTGAAGCTCACCTACGTTGGCGTCATCGTGTCGGCTGGTTTGCAGTTCATCTGCTTCTTCTTCTTCATGTTCAACATGTATGACGAAAAAAAGAACCGCACCAACCGTCGCAAGGATGCGCTGGTGCTGTACCAGGCTCGCAAACACCTCGAGCGCGAGCCGGTTGGCAAGACGGTGCAGGACCAAGTGGTGGACGGCGCAGGCGAACCGGCGGTATATGAAGACGGCACAAACGGCTGCCTCGTCACTGGAGAAGCGAGTCTTGACCGTGACGACGACAGCGACGACGAGTTTGTGGAGCCGCACATCAACTCGTGCCTGCACGGCATCTTTGAGGTGAACGTGGACGTGGCCAAGACGAACTGGAAGCTCATTGTGTACTCGGTGGTGATGACGTGTGGCATCATCGCGATGGTCTGCGTCACCCTGTTCGGCACGAAGTGGCAACTGATGTACGCGTGCATCGTCGTTGCCGCCGTCTTCATCGCCGGTGCCTTCCTCACGCTTCCCCTCGTCATCGCAAAGGCCTCGGTTTTCATTTACTTCGACTCCATTTTGTACCTGCATATTCCCGGTGCGTTGTCCAACTTCTACGTCGCCGCACCCGCATGCCTGCCCGATGGCCCGCACTTCAACTACCTCTTTTACCAAACGGTCGGTTCACTCATCTCGGACTTTGGCGGTGTGTTGGGTGCCATTCTCTTCAACAAATTCTTCTCGCGGCACGGCTACGTGTTCGTATTCATTGCGACGACGATTCTGCGGGTTCTCGGCTCGATCTTCGACCTGATCATCGTGAAGCGCTGGAACATGTACATCGGCATTCCCGACCACGCCATGTACCTCCTTGGCGACTCCATTGTGTACCAGGTGTGCTTCGTTATGTCTCTGATGCCGGCACAGATTCTGATGGCGCGCTTGTGCCCGCGCGGAACGGAGGCGATTGCGTTTTCATTGCTGGCTGGCTTCTCCAGCGCAGGTACCTCGATGTCCCTCACAATCGGCTCGCTCATCATGGAAGGTATCTGGCCCGTCTCCGCGAAGTCGCCGTGCAACTTCAAGAATGTGCCGTGGCTCATCATCACTGGCCATCTCGTGATGCCACTGCTCGTCGTTCCTCTTGCTTTCGTGCTGCTGCCGCGGGCGCGAATTTGCGACCGCGTCGATTTCGATGGCAACGTCATCCGCGAGGAGGCTGATGTCTTTGATGAGCGCACCGCTCCCAGCGAGCACATCGCAGCAAACGCTCCTTCGGCAGCGCAGCACGAGGCACAGAAGAAGGATACGCACGACGACGAGGAAAACCCATCGAAGGTATGGTAAGACAAAGGCACCAATACACACTTTCACACAAGAGAGAAAACCCTTTCTCTCTTTTCACTTTTCCTCTTCGCTGATTGAGTGGCATCGCGTACGGCAAAGTCATATTTGCGCAAAACAGTCTTATAGTGACTACACCTTACGCTTATCACCAGTATATATCCTCTCTTTTCGTTTGTTAACTACCACCTAAGTAGCACGGAGACAATTTCTGGCTCTCGTACTCTCGTTTCCTTTTATTCCCCTCTATTGTTTGTCATAACTCTGTAATGTAACGTTTTTTTTTTCATTTTTGATTCGCTTCGTTTTTCATGTTTCCCTTTCGAAGATTCCCGACGCGCCGCAGCTTCTTCCCCATTTTATGAGCGCTAGTATAGTGGAGGAGCCTGTTCCGTAGAAAAGCTCTAACACTTTCGACCATTTCCTTCTCTTTGGAGTCTACCCGCTAGGAATGCCTCTTCAGCCTTTTTCCTCCTTTCACTAACCCCACAAGTCGTGTGTGTAGCATCTTAACATCTACCAGACACTTCTCAGCGAGCATCGCACGGGCAATTTTGTTTTATATCTCCGTGTCAAAAACGTAACGGTAACAAAGGACAACAACGACTATCAAACGAGCAGTACGACGCGCAGTGCTTGATTCTGCGTACCGAGGCGAGAGAAGAATTTAGGAAAAGGAGCGCGGCAATTCTGAGTCCGCCAGTTCCCTTGTTCCGCCAACTGCCGGTAGCTGCGCGCTTGGGAAAGGAACTTTATGCCGGAAGCGGCGCGGGTTTCACCACCTTTAGCCCGGCGTGTCTTTCTCAACCCGGCATGCACACCGCCAACTCTTCTCCCTTCCCTCTCTTCTTCTTTTTCTGTTTCTGCGGGGTGGCGGGGTACGAAAAAATATGTATGTGTGTGGCGGGCTGGCCGCCGGCGGGGGACGCGGGAAACACAACAGAAAGGGGGATGCGGGGTGGTGTGAGGGGAAAGTGGGGTTCAGGTCCGCCGCTGGGAGGGCCGGCGCCCTCTTCAGTTTCTCTGCAACCGCTTGCCCTTTCTCGAGGCATGCGAGAAACGGACGCCGGAAGCGCAAAACTTGTGCTGCCAAATACATTTCTTTCAAAGCATAGTTTTTCTTCTTGGTACACTGAACAGCGAGCGGCAATCGTAACGGCAGAGAAGAGCGAGAAAGGAATCCAAGTGGATTGTCGAGTAAAAGCAACAACAATAGGAAGCGACAGCATCAGACCTACGCAGCGCCACGGTATACATACGTATCGCGGAGGGGCTGCTCACTTTCTCTGCGGCGGCATGCGGCCGGTTGCCAGCCGACGCGTCAGGGGATCGCTGAAGACACCGGCAGCGACGCCGCCAGCTGGCAAGTCGCGCTGGGTCGGAGGCATGAGAAAGTCCTCGTTCACGGCGTGCTCCATCGGGCACTCGCATCCGACTGTGAGGCCCTTCTTGCGCGTTGGTTTGCGCACGTAGTGGTCGTAGAAGGAGGTAGGTCCATTCGAGGCTCGATCAACACAGGCCTGCGTCTCGCTGTCGTACTGCGCTTCGTTGATAGGCTGCATTAGATAGTCGCTGTCCAGCGTCGCGCACACACGGTTGTAGGCGAGGTAGTTTGACGTCGTCGGCGGCGAAAGAACGTTTATGGTGACACCGACCTCCTTGCAGTCCATCAGCACAACGGGCGGGCTAGGACGTGTGTCCGCGCCGGCCATTGAGATTCTTTTTTGTTTTGTTTTTGATGCTCCACCTCAGAAGGGCCGGAAGGCAAAGAAAGAAAGGAAAAAAGTCAGAATAAGAAGCACTGAAACAGCGAGGAAAAGAAAGAGAAGTTGAAAATGTGTATTACCGCGTTGAGAGATGATTATGGAAAATGGAGTACCCACTGCGACGCGGGTGAGGTAGGGTTGAGAGGGCCAACGGCGGAGAAAAGGTAAAGCGGAGACAAAGAGAGAGGCAGAGAAGACGTAGAAACAGTTGTGAGCAAGCTGCACCGAACACGAGAAAAAACGCTGTTTTAGTTTGACAAAGATGACTACAGAAGTATGGACTGCCCTTGTCCCCAGCTCAGGGTGGCTTGTGAGTGAACCAGCATGTCAGCGCATGCCTAACAGCGATCCCACAGCCCCGTGTGTGCCGCGCACACAGAGACAGGACATGCGCAGACGGCTCAGCCCCGCGACACCAGTCCTTCTTGTTGCTAAGGCGGATAACTTGTTCGAGGATAAAATCATTCATAAAAAGAAAAAGAGCACATATGCGTCAGTGTATGTTCATTTGACAAGGGAAATCCCCACGTCGGTTTCGCGGCGGGTACGCGCTTAACGACGGCGGCGGCGGATCATCGTCTTCTTCTTCCGGGCCTGGAAGATGATGCCGTCGTGGACCTTCTCGAACCACTTCATGGCCTCCTCCTTCGTCACGTGGTGGCTGTGGCCGACGCGGCCGCACTTGCGCTTGCGGTGCGCGACGCGCTCGCCACGGCGGCCGAGGACGACGTAGAAGTCCATCCCGTAAATGCCGGTGGAGGGGTCGTACTTGATGCCGAGGTCGATGTGCTCGCTGATGCCGAAGCCGAAGGAGCCGGTGTCGGAGAAGTTGTAGCTCTTCAGCTCGAACTCCTTCACCTTGAGGCCCTTCTCGAGCAGGTCCTCCGCCTTCTTGCCGCGGACGGTGCAGTGCACGGCGATCTTCTCGTTACGGCGGATGCCGAAGGTGCGCACGGTCAGGCGGGCGCGGGACAGCACGGGGGTCTGCTCGCACAGCTGCTCGAGCACCTTCGAGGCACGGGTCAGACGATCGCCGCTCTCACCAACGCAGATGTTGATGCAGAGCTTCTTCACGACGATCTCCCGCATGGGGTTCGCAGCCTTGCTCTCAGCGACCATTTTCGTGGGTTTTCTGACTCAACGAACTGCCCGTTGCGTTCGAACAGTTGGGAAAGCGCGCAGGAGGTGTTGGACGATTTGAACAAGGGAGGCAGCGGCGCAAAGAAGGGAGAGAAAACCGCATGTACAGTTCAAGGAGAAAAAAAAATAGGCGAAACGGAAGACGAGGGGAGGCGCAGAGGAGAAAAGATTGCCGCAAGGGGACGCAGAGGCGTGAGAGGGGAGAAAGGGGAGAAAGGGAAAAAGGACGTGAAGCCGCATTTCCTCTTTTTCTTTTCTGGCATCACAGGAAGGACCGGAAATGTGATTCGGGGAATCAGTGGGCAAGAAAGGATAAGAAACGAAGAACGCTAATGCACCTCAAAGCACTTTTACACAACAGACAGACTTTAAAAAACTTGACTCATTAGTAGTATCTTTTTTCCCTTTTCTACGGAGCAGTAACAACGATGTAAAAGATCCTTTCCCTTAATCCCAACGACTCGATGTCACCGTAAACTCAACAACGGTCACCAATGGAGAGAAGGTGACTTTCTTTACCTTCTTTTTGATCTGAACCTTTTCGGGACGGCACGGTTCGGCACACCAAAAGGTGCGTTCTTGTTGTCCCTTACATGCATACACGGACATTCGCACCATGCTGCGAGGTCGCTGGCGGTGATGACGACGCTTCGACCTATCCAGTTTGTTCTGTCGAGAGAAAGAGGGCGGCGACGGCGGTTTCTGATGTGCCGCCTTCAACAGGCTGTCCCACAGAACCGACACAGGGCTTTCGCTGTTCATCAGCTTAACGCACGCTGCGGTGCCACCGGGTGAGCACGCGTATCTTTCTGTTTTTTACGATACGCTTTTCCAAACGACACTGATGCGCACCAATGAGAGAGAAGGAGAAAAGAGAGGAAATTGGAGACGAAGGAGCGCAGCAATCCAGCTGTGTCGGCAAAGTGAAAAAAAAAAGGGAAAGACCGGCAACGACGTCATGTACCTGCGCTTCCTCTCGTTGCTCCAATGAGAAGGGGTGATACGTAAATAGAGTGCGTTCGCAACTCCACACGGGGAGAGAACGGGAAACAACCTTCATGTTTTCTTTTTGTTCTCGTTGCTGTTGCGCTGCTGACGCATTCAAGTATTGTTTTTGGAGGCGGTTCAATAAAAGACGGGCAAGAGGCAAAACAGCGTGCGAAAGGGTGCGGAGGGCGCGCACGAGCAAAAACCAACAACAACAGCAGTAGCAGCAACAACAGAACCAAGAATCAGCAGCCGTTACGCTTCCCCTCTGCGCCGCAGCGTGGTCCAAGCCGGATTACGCTGGCGTTTCTTCTGCCTTCGCCGACACCAAATCCGTCGGCACGAAGCCAAAACGAGATGCCCAGTACAGCTTGTCGGCGTAGAGCGATGGGTCTGCGGTCGCGTCCACATACTGGTACGTCAGTTCTTTGCCACCCTCCACTTCCTCTGTGGCCCGCACCACAACGCAAAAGGCATAACTCTTGAAGGAGTCGTTCATCAAGTCCATGCGGCTGTGCCTTCTCAGCAATGGCCCAATGCGATGCGTGGACTCGGCATAGACGGCGATGTTCGGCGGCCGGCTGTCGTGATTGATGAGGTCCGCCACCGGTACGAGCGCAGGGCCACCAAAGAACTCTTCGCTGCCCGGAACGTCGAGGCAGCGACTGGCGCACAGGCGGTGAGCCCTTTGCAAGTCAGTCAAAGGAACCGCCACGCCGTGGCCGCGCAGATCGCTGTGCATGTGCTCCACCACTGCACCATTCAACGCCTCAATAACCTTCAACTGCGTGGCCAGCGCAGGGCCCAGCGCGGACGCCAGCGATGCTGCATCTATCGCGTTCAGCTCGATGTGGCGCAGGTAGTGCTCTAAAGGACTTCGGGGCTGCATTGCGAGTGCCGTGAAGGCCGTTGTTAGCGCGCCTTCTTTGGAGTACTCCACCCGCACCCCGCCCTCTTCGAGCGCGTAGCTGCTGATCGCAGCGCCGAGCTGGCTGCCCCAGGGAGAGGCCAGCGCCATAATAGGCGACGTGCACGCCAGATACGGCACAACGGCCAGCACTTCGCCGTCTTCGATGACGTCCGCCGCCCTGCACGCCAATCCCGAGCACCCTTTGCCGTCGATGAACCTCCGCTCCACCGACGGGGCCAACATAACATTTAAACGTGCGCAGATTTGCCTCCACATTCGGTGTTCTTCGATTCCTTTTCCTTCTTAAATACAAGGCTGTCAACAGCGAAAGAAAACCCTTTCCTGGGAGGTGCGCTGATGACAGCTGGGTGAGAACAGTGGAAGGATGAAAGATGATGGAGGAAGCGGAAATGGGGGGAAAAGAGAGGCGCCGCTGAGGTTCCACTGCATCCAGACAGTGAGAGAAGATCAGCGATCCGAGAAAAGGAAAGAAGCAGCGGCATTCATGCATGCGCTCGAGAGCAGTGAGAACGTTTCGGAGATGCCGGAGGAGAGAGAGTGGCAGAGTGCACCTCTAATACGCAAATTGTGGCTCGTTGCAAACATACTATATATATTTACCCCCAAGCTCGGCTATATGGACTGGACGCATCGCGGGAAGACAACAAGAGTCAAAAAGCGTAGCAACGAAGAACACCAAAAAGAAAACAAGGCTGCATCCAGTACCACGTAGCAGCGAATCACATGCATGGACAGGAGACACCAGATTACGCATTGGGCATACACACAGGCAAACGCAAAACAACACCTCTTCCTGAATCGCGAGACTTCTTCATACCCCGTTTGTGCGGTCTCCTTCTTGGCTGGAGAGGACGGAGCGCAGCTTGTCGGAGCGCTCGCGCTGCCGATGCTCCACCGACTCGAACCGCTTCAGCAACGCCTCCTTCGCGGCGTCGCTGCCGACGGAAGCGAACTCCGCAGGCCGGCGCTCGCGCACGTCGCCTCTGTCGCCGCCGTCGACGCTGCTCAGGCGGTATCGCTGCGCCATTTCGCGCTCCTTTTCACGGTGCATCCGCTCCAACTCGCGCTCCTGTTGCATGTGTGCGTTGGAGAGCTGCTGCAGACGTTCCATGAAGCCTTCCGACAACTTCTCCCGCTCCGCCGCGGCTTGCTCCGACATGCGCTGGAGGGCCGCGTCGTGGGCACTGCGCAGCTCCGCCTCCCTCGCCTGCAGCCGGCGTTGCAGGTCCTGTTCCTGCTGGGCCAGGGCTGCGCGGATGGCGGCCTCCCGTTCTCGCAACTCCTGTTCACGGTGGGCGATGTCCTCTAGCAGCGTTTCCTCACGTGCGCGGTACCGCAGCTCCGTGGCCTCTGCCTCCTGCCGCAGCTGCACCCGCGCCGCCTCCTTATCCCGCTCCAGCTGCTCTTTTCGTTCGCGTAATTCGGTGTCCATCGCGGCCTTGCGCTGCTGCGCCACTCGCGTCACTTCTTCGTATTCGCGGCGCAGCATCGCAGCGGTGACTTGCCAGCTTTGTTTCAGCTGCGCCTCGCGGGTGTCGGCAGCGGCCAGCATGGTGGCCTGCATCGCCGCCACCTTGGCCGTGAACTCGGCCCGCATCTCCTCCGCGCGGCGGTCGTAGAAGGCAGTGAGCTCGGTCCGGTAGCCCTCGAATTTTCCGTACTGCTCCAGCAGAGCTTCGTTCTTCTCCTTTTCACAGGCGGCGACGGTCTGCCGCATCGACCGCACCACCTCATCAGCGAAGCGCACCGACGCCTGCAACTCACCCGTGTGCATCTCGTGCGCCTTGCAGCTCTTCTGGAGTCGGCGGCACTCCTGCGCGGATTGCTCCTGCGCGAGGTTGACCTGGGTAAGGCGCACCCGCGTTGCCTGCAACTCCGCCTCCAGTGCGACGATGCGGTCTGCCTGGTGGGCGATGACTTCCTTCGCGCTCGCGTCGCTCTGCCGGAGCTGCGCACACTCGCGGGTGAGTTGGTCGATGTGCTGCCGCTGCTGGTCCGACAGTGCGTTCTGGCTCTCCTGGTAGGCCGCCAGTTCCTTCTGCTGCGCCGCCATCTCGCCGTGCTGCCGGCCCGCCGTCACTGCCATCTCGCGGAAGGCCGCCTCGCTCGCCTGTGCGAGTCGCTGGAAGGCCTCCCACCGCTGCTCCATGTTTGGCGCGATGTCGGAGCCGTTTGCGCCCGGCGACGCCGTGGAAGGAGAGGAGGTCAACCCCGTTGGCTTTATCCACAGTGGTGGGGCGGCGCTCGTGTCGACGGCGGAGCTTTCCGCCGTTTTGGGAGAACTCGCGCCGGAGGCCGGGTGAGGGGAGGAGGACCGCCATGGTGTAATGGTCGGACGCCACACCTGCGCCTCCTCGCTTTTGGAATTCGTGTCCATTGATGGCGATAGGGGGAGGGGGAGAGTAAACTTGAGGAGCGCTTTGCACCCTAAGAGACTCCACCAACGCGTGAAATTATTTATCTTTCAAACAGATGCCGATTAGGGAAAGGTAAAACAAACAACAGCAAAAAACACACACTTATATTTGTGACACAGCTGCAATGAAAACATCAACAGCAACAAAAAAAAACTGTCGATACGCGGAGCGGGTGTTGTGCGCGCGTGAGAGAGTGCTTTGTGGGGAAAGAGAAAAACAAAAATGGAGGAAGGAAGGACGAGGTGGATACAAATTTGCTCAGCAGCGGATAGAAAAGCAAGACGGCATGAACTTTCGTTCCTATTGCTTTGTCAGAGCAACAACAACAACAAAACCGAGCCATGAACGGAATTGATCGACCCAGAGTGCCACCAGTCAAAGTAGGACAGGCAGACAGCAGGAATGCATTTTCGTTCAGTAGATCCCCACAGGAGCGTCGGTGACGCTGTTGTTTATCGAGGATAATCATAATAATATAAAGGAGCCAAACACACGGACCACAGCAATAGTTTTGACCATCACAACCAAGCCAGCAGAAAGACATTCATCGCGAAGGAACAAAAAGCAAAAAGTAACTGTAAAGATACACTTCGTCGAGAAATATCACAATATATGTTACGTGTTTGCAGTTTAATTAGGATTCTTTAAAGTATTAGTTAGCGTGGGTGTTGTTCTTCGTCTTTTTCTCCCAGATTGCAATCAGACAGGTGCGAGGTGAGCCGCGGTACACCGACGACAACTCGGTTTGGAAAAGGAAGGGGAGTGGCAGAGAAGGCAGAATCTTTGTCTTTTCCCCTTGGTGCTTTCTCTCTCCCTTTTCCGAAGAGGCGGCGAGCCGGCGAAGTGTCGTTGTTCTTCACACGGTGTCACCTCTCCAACCTCTTACCAGCAAACAGCTCCTCGCTCAAAACAATGATAAGAATAACGAAAACGGGAAAGTAATGAGAGTGATCACTGCGACGGGTGTCCGACTATGTATCAAGACGTCGCACGTGCGACGCACAGGGTGTGTTGCGAATTGGCCGCCTCGAGCCGCTTGAGCGCCTCCTCCACACGCTTTTGGGTGGTGAAGCCGATAAGAAAGGAGAGCTGCCCGTCCTCGTCCACTTCCGGTGGCGCCACAACGAAGCGCCCTATCAGGTCACTGAGCAGCGACGTGATCAGAATCTCGTTCACATGTGCGCCTGCCACGACGATGCACAGCTTCTCCTTGAGAGACGGCTTGGTGCGCTGCGTCAGAAACTCCAACGGGTCCATTTGTGGGTCGCGCACCGCACTACTGAGATGCACCGGCGGGATGCCGGTGGAGCCGGTTTTGGTGAGCAGACATGACCGCTGCGGCTCCTTGTCGACGCCTTCGGACAGGACATGGAAGTACTTCGCTAGAGAGTGCACGAGGGCGCGCGAGGAGGAGTTGGCAGGGGGAAGGGACACAACTTGGTCTTTTCCTTCCACAAACTCGGACAGCTGCCGCTCCACTTTTTGCACCGCACGGGGGTCGCGTCGCGCACATTCCCACAGGAAGAGCGAGTAGACGTACTTCTCATTTTTTGTCTTACTGAGGGAGGCCAACGCTTCGAGGCGACGGTTGAAGAAACAGTCGTCGTTGCACGGGACCGTCGCCACATATTTGTTGCCTTTACTCTCCTGGCGCTCCTTCACCTTGTGGCACGGCAGCCGTTCGGAAATACGGCCGCAAGGGCAGGTGCACGTAATGAAGGCAGAGCAGGGCGGACAAGGGCCGCTGCCGTGGCACAGCTTCGTACATCGGTGTCCGCACTCTTCGTAGAGGCGGTCACACGGCTGCTTGCACGGGTGGGCCTCCTCCACGCAGGGGCCGGTGTGGCACACGCGGTTGCAGAGGTGCCCGCACAGCAGCTCCGCCTCGCACGCCGCATCGCACACGACCTCCGTCGCCCCGCACGGCAGCGTCACAGTGGTGTGGTGGCGAGGGCAGGTGCGCTGAACAGGCGCCTGACACGGCGGGCACGGGCCGTAGTGGCACTGATGGCCGGCCGGGTGCCCGCAGAGACGCTTGATCGGACACGCGCGTTTGCACACCGGCGGCTGCGTGGCGCACGGCTGCGGAGGGCGGAGCACCTCGGCTCCGCAGCGGCACCTCAACGGCTCCGTCACGATGTGCGAGCAGGGCGGGCACTGAAGAGAGGCGTGGCACAACTCGGTGCAGGTGTGCCCGCACGGCAGCTGCTTCCCGCAGACCTGAAAGCACAGGTGCGCCTCTGCCTGGGGCTTGCCGCGGTCAACGCAGCAGATCACTTTGCACCGGTGCCGCCCGCAGGACAGCTTCGTGCCGCATTCGTAGGCGCACGTGAAGTGCTGCGACTCTGCGCACGGCAGGCGTTTGCGCACTTTGCGGCACCGACACGACGTCTCGACGCGCACCTCGCAGGGAGGGCAGTCCCCGGCGTGGCACGTGCGCTGACAGCGGTGGTTGCCGCAGGGCAGCATCTTCTCGCACCGCCGCCCACACGACGGGATGGGGTCGAGGCACGACACCCGCTGCACGGAGAGCTCCATCGATCCACAGGGGCACGTGTGCACGAGGGACGGGTCAGTGGGGCAGGGTGGGCAGGGCCCCTCGTGGCACAGCAGCGTGCACGTGTGGTTGCCGCAGGGCAGCGCCTTGCCGCACACCTCACCGCACACGAAGGAGGTCTCCTGCGTGCACGGTCGGCGCTGGGTGGACTTCCCGCAGTAGCAGATGAGGTCGACCTTTTTTGCGCAGGGCATGCAGGGGCCATGATGGCACGGCATGGGGCAGCGGTGCAGGCCGCAGGAGAGCAGCCGGCCGCAGATGTGATCGCACGTCGTCTCGGGGTCCGGCTGTCCGCAGGGATAGGTGTAGGTGGTCGCCCCGCACGGACACGACACCGGCCCGACGAGCAGCTGGCATCGCGGGCAGGAGCCGGGGTGGCACTGCATAGGACACTTGTGGGCACAGAAGGGGCGGTCGCGCTCACACGTCTGCCCGCAGGAGTGCGGCGTGATCATCGGGTCGTACTTTGGCTTGGAGACTTTACCGCAGAAGCAGTGGTCCACGAGCGGCTTGGGCTGCGTGTGGCGGCAGTGCGGGCAGGAGAAGACGTCGCTTTCGCGATCAACCTGACCCCAGCGGCGAATGCACGAAAAGTGGTAGATTTGAAAACACTCCGTGCACGACCAAATCGGCTGCTGCAGCTTCACCTTCTCCAGGCAGCTGGGGCAGTCGTAGAGCTCTCGCTTCAGCTCCTCCGCAAGGTGGAGACTTTGCTCAGCCTCGTCGCTTATGGTTGACATGGCTACACTGCAGCGTTGAGGTTAATCGTGAGACCTTTATAAAACAAAAAGGAAAGAAGACACGTAAAGTGATGTAGAGAGAGAAAAAGTGATGGACAACGGAGGGAAAAATGCGCGAAGGTGCAAGACAGAAGGGAAGAAGCGCAACAACAAGATAAAATACACAGTCCTAAAGGAGCGAGACGCGAGGAATGCGGTGCACGCTCGATAAAAGACACTACACCGTGTGTGAAGCAACCAATAAGTGAAAATGCGGCGTCTGGTTCCTTTGGGAGAGCTTAATATGCTAAGAGAGAGAGTGTGTGTGTGTCCCTCCTTGATAGTTGCTCTTTTGCGAACAATGCAAAAAAGACCTTCATGTGCGTGCGTGGAGGAGAAGAGGGAGAAGGTGGAAGACGAGATCGAAGAGGAGAGCGTTAAAGGTGGATTGCGAAGTGAAAACAAAAGAGGAGCTAGGCGCAATGAGCTTGGGCGGCATGGTGGCTTTCTGATGTTTAACAACAACACCACAACACCACTAAATAATAACTAGTATATTGGAAAGAAAAAACGTGCTCACTTTTTGGTTTGAGGTTTTGAAATCAAGAACACGCACCAAGATGTATAGAAGATTGCACACATGAATTGATAAATTGCATATCCACGTAGAAAGAGAGAGAGAGAGAGAGAGAGAGAGAGAGCAGATCACAGACGCGCATACTTTCGCGGAAGCGGTGGACATCAGCCAACAAAAAGTCAAGAAACTCGATCCCCCCCCCCTAGACGTCCTCAGCGTCCTCTTCGTCGCGTTTGCGTTGTAAGGCCTGCAGCATGCCATCCTTTCCAAGAGTGGTTGAACCGCTTTCCTGATTTGATGAAAGCGCTGGCGCAAGACGTTCGTCGTCTGCAGAAGGTAACACCAGTATCTCAGTCGAGTTTACCGCTGGCGCTGCCGCAAAGGAGGCACTTCTAAAGCTGTCCTGCGCGTCGCCGTTGTTGATGAACGACTCGACAGTTTGCTGCGAAGAGAGGAAAGGCATCCGAAAGAGGTGCTGCAGGCGCGTCGCCTTCTTGTGCCCCAACCCCGCTATGCCCTCCCAATCCCCCGCCTCACTCATCAACACATCGGCCAGGCACGTTTTGCGGTTCGCAATGCGCACGACGTCGTTACGGGTGACGATTTGCGGGGTTTGTGTGAGAGCGTCGATGAGCACCGGCAGTGGGGCGTCACGCACATCCTGATGGGCAGCGACACTGAACTCGAGTGACGTGACAGCAGAAGCAACGAGGCTGGCGAGAAACTGCACGACGTCCTCCACGCTCCACACGAGCAGCAAGCCGCATTGCTGGGCGACGCCGCACTCCAAGTTGAGCCACGACAGCACCTCCAGAGACGGCTCGGGATTGGTCATCCAGACCATCAAGATGACGGGTTGCGTGCCACACTGCCGTCGCGCCTCTGCAAGGCGGGAGACGATGAGGGCCTGGTCGCGGTGGGCCTCGGCGCTTTGCAGTTCGTAGTAGAGCACCGAGGATGCCCCACAAACAAAGTCGCAGTAGTGAAGGCCGCTGTTGACCTCTACCCCAATGCGGCGCTGGAGCAGCGTCTGCGTCACCTCGTGCCGCGCCCATCGAGAGCTGCAGACGATCGTGTGCGAACTCATCGAGGAGTTGTACGCCGTGGTGGAAGTCAATGCACAAGCGCGGCGAACGTCAGAACGCACCCGCTCATGAGGTGAGCTGCCGACAGAAAAAATAATAATGAAGAAGACAGGGAACGAAGAGCACCAAGCGAGATGAACGTATCTGTGAGAATGTCGCGTTTACGTAGCCGCACGCAGCGCCTGCACAATCCAGTAGAAGAAAAAAGGGGTTGTAGAACGAAGAGAGAGACGTACGTTAAGAGCCGAATGAAGCAGATCAACATGGGACACACCAATTCACTGTTGGCGAATACAGAACCGTGCTGCTATGATGCGATGCCCGGAGGAATAGCAGACTCTCGCGTTTTCTATATCTGTGGCTACCATTTGCGTTGAAGGCACGGCGAACGAGGAGGGCAAACGACTGCGACGTAGACTCTACGCACCTATATTCGTGTGTTTAACGAGCAAGATTATGGGCGCACCGTTGAGTGACTCATCACCATCTCGTCCAACAACAACAAAAAATACAGAAGCAGCTATTCCTTTCGCCCCTTTACCCACTAATGTTTCGCTTCCTCCCTTTTTTGGCTGTTATGCACTGTTTAACACTGAGTTATAGATGACAGAAAAGAGTACTCACACAAGGAACAAGGTCCCCTCCTCTGAATAAAGCAAGACAACATAATATCAACAACAAGCAACACGGGCCAGCCCACATCTGACGCACAGCAGAAATAAGCACAAGCAACAGGCACCACCCTCGTCAGCAAGGGTCTAACCACCTGTTCAGCCACGTGGACACACGTACGTGGAGCAGTCGTGCTGGGACCGCTCCGTGTGCGCCTTTCGAATTGGGCAGACGAAATGCACGAAAGAGGCAAACAAACAGCGTAGCTCCTCTTTCCCTTCTGGTGGGGGAGCCGATGAAGGGGCCGAGGTGAACGGGCAAATGCGTCGCAAACGAATACCTTCGCACGCCGCACGAGAACGGAGGACAGCAGACACGGTGGCATCACTACTGCGCTGCGCAGCCGGCGGACGGGCCTTCGTTCTCATCCTCGGCCTCCTCGTCCTTCTTGATTTCCTCCTCCAAAATAGAAAGGTCCTCGCGCGTCACGTAGCAGACCTCGCCCTCCTCCTCGTTCCTGGCGGTGGCGTCGACGCTCTTCGGCGGCGGCAGCGCTTGGCGGAGCAGCTGCAGCTGGGACTCCTCCACGCGGTCCGGGTAGTCGACGAGAAACTCGATAATGAGGTCACCAAACTTGCCCGCCTGCTTCAGCACCGGCATGCCCTCGCCCACCACCGCCTTCACATCACCCGGCTTCGTGATCTGGCCACGCGGCTGACGGACAACCAGCTCGCGACCGTCAAGGTGCGTAAGCTTGAACTGAAACCCACACAGCGCCTCCTGCAGCGACAGGTGGTGCTGCATGTGCAGGTCGCAGTCGTCGCGTGTGAAGATGTCGTGCTTCAGCTGTTGCAGCACCACCACAAAGTCGCCCGCACGGTCCGCGCCGGGCTCCTCGTCCGCCATGCGGGCAAAAACAAGCTGCTGCTTGTGGCTCATCCCCTTCGCCACCACGACGCTCACCGGGGCGTCCACCTCGACCGTTTTACTGCCCGAGCAGCGGGGGCAGCGGTTGCGCGGGTCGATGAGCTCGCCGGTGCCGCTGCAGGCGTCGCACATCACCTGCGACTGCTGCACCATCATGCCCATCTGATGCACCACCACCCGCACCCCACTGCCGCGGCACTGCGGACACACGTTGCCGCCACGCGGGACGTTCTTCTTCTTTGAGCCGCTGCCTTTGCACTCGGGGCACAGCACCGTGCGCCGGCGCTCCACCTGCACCGTCTTCCCGTTGTACAGGTCTTCCAGGGTGACTGGAAGGGCGTGGCCCACGTCGCGACCTCGGCGAGCGCGCTGCCCGCGTCCGCCACGACCGCCGAAGCCGCCCATGCTCTCCATGCCCGGCATCCCGCCTGCGCCGAACATGGCGTTCAGCATCTCGTCCATGCCAGCCCCGTACATTTCTACTTCCCGCGCGAGTGTGCGTGTGTGGGCTGAGGAAGAGCTAAGGAAAATAAAATATAGTTGCAACAGGAACGTGCCCGCACACACGCTTACACAAGAAAATGATCGTCTTTTAAAAGTTACTGTGTCCGACGCATGTGTTTAATTCCATGCGTGACCGCAGTCACCATAACAAGCAACGATAACGGAAAACACAAAACAACAGAGGAGAGGCAGAAAGATGTGGATAAGTGCAAAAAAGGTGAGTCTCTTCCCACCGTTGGTCGTTGACGGCCGGGCGATTCTTGAAAGGACCGCTTGAGGAGACCCCTCTACCGCTTAAAAGAACAAACTGCGTTCACCCGGCAAAAAAGTGCTGGAATGCGCAAAGGAAGAATAACAGCCAAAACGGCGTTTCTTTTTTTTTGTCGTTGTCGTCTTGGACGCATTTTTTAAAAGCACCTCGACGTACTCGAGCGCTGGCGGCACTGTGGACGCCGCAGAGGGTTACAGGCCAAAAGAGCGGCCCTCGTGCTCGCCACGGGAAAGTGCGGGCAGCACTCCGCACCGCAGCTGCCCCGCCTCACGCCGTCTTTTCGAACACAAACAGGCGGTACAGCTGCACAGCTTCCACCTCCTCCGACGAAAGGGGGATCGCCGTCGCCTCGCCGTCGTGTCCGCGCTTGCGACGCATCTCCGCTAACAGCACTTTGCCCTCCGGCGTCTCCTTGTGCTGCTCGTAAAAATGCATGAAGTTGTCCTCCTGGACGAGCTGAAGGTGGTGCGCCGCGCACAGCTCCACAAACGATTTCCACGGCACCACGTACTCGACCACGTCCTGCACACTGCGCTCCACCGTGGTCGAGTACGGCACCCCAAAAGTCAGCCGCGACGGCTCGAAGTCGGCCGCCTGCACCTGCGCGAAGGCCTCCGCGGGGAAGTGAACGCGGTAAACGTCGTTGCCGTAGGAGGCGCCGTGCGTCCTCGCACGTGCCAGCAGTTCTGCATCGCTTACGGTGGTGCCCACGAAGCGGCCGCGCGCGACGAGGGAGTCCGCCACGGCGCGCACGAAGTACCGAATGCCCTCCGCCGAGCGGCAGCCGTAGTGCATGGAGAATTGGCAGGAGGTGAGCTGAAAGGGGCCGCGCTTGAGGAGGTCGCCGCGGAGGCCGGAGGTGGCGTCGAAGGCGTCGTGCACGGCGAAGAACGCCGGGAAGCCTCGTCGCTGCGCATTACTCGACTTTATGCTCTGCCCTTCCGAGGTGCTGTAGCGCGCGGCGGCCTCGGCCACACACTCCACCGAGGCGTCTGTCATGAAGACGAAGGCGGGGTGGAGGTGCTGCCACTTCAAGAGATCCCCGCCGCGGCCGCAGCAGAGGTCCAGGGCGTGCAGCTTTGCCGGGTCCTTCAGCGTCGTCCGCACCGCCGCAGCGCCGGCGGTGATGAGCAGCGACTTCACCCAGTTGTTGAAGCGGCGCAGGTCGCTGCGCTCGGCGTGGGCCAGCTCCTTCGCCACCGCGCCGTAGTGGCGGCTTGTCTGCTGCGTCGCCTCGGACGTGGGCACTGCGGCTACCACGAGCGGTTTGTCGCGTCTGCGCTGCAGCAGCGGTGCCAACGCCGCACTGTCGCCGTGATGCAGCAGCCAGTCGAGATGCTCAATGACGTTGTCGAAGAGAGCATCCTTGTTGTTGCCGCGTGGGTTGAGGTGGATCAGCTCCCAGTAGCCCGTCTCACCGTTGTAAAAGGCGTCCACCACGAAGTCCGACCACGCGTAGCACCCCCCGGCGTTGCCCAGCTGAATGTAAAGCGCCTCCGCCAGTGACGGCACAGAGGCGGCAGCGGTGGCCGGGTCGTAGCCGAGGCCCACACAGTCGCTGATCCTCCGCAGCGGGAAGGGCAGCGGAAACTTGACAGCTTTGTTCGTGTTGTTGGTGAAGGCGTTGAGGTAGATTTCTGTGTTTCCGCGGCTCTCACGAATGGCGCGCAGCGTCACGGCGGCCGTCACACACTTCTCCGCCTGCGCCAGGTCAACGATCGGTGGACCCGCAGCGGTGACAGAGTTGGACGACGGCGTCACTGCGCTTACGTCCGCGAGTACGGCGTCTTCGAGCGCCACCGCCACGCGTGCTGCGTCGCCCTTCTCTTCTGCGTCATCGTCCGCCTCCCCCTGAAGCAGACGCAGCAGCTTCGGCAGGGAGACGTTTTCAACGAGGCTTTCGTAAACCGAAATGGCCGTCACGATCGAGTTGGCGCCTCGCTTGTCGGGTCGCAGGCGTTGGATGTACCACTGCTGATGCGCAAAGTCGTACGCGCACTCCGCCACGACCGCCGCGTCGACCGGCATCTCGAAACCGCGTGGGTTTCGGATGTACATGGGCCTGCGCAGGCGCCAGTGCCCAATCACGTCTTCCCTGTGGCCATAATTCTTCTTCATAAAGAAGAGCGACACCGTGTAGACGTCGGCCTGCTTATCCGAGGCCAGCAACAGCCAGTCGATGGAGAGGAGGTGACGCCACTTCCACTTGAGCTGCACGCTGCTGGAGCCGACTGATATGGGAAACAGGTCAGGGGTAAAAATAAGTCCGTCATTCTCCGTCGGCCCGTGCGGCCCGTCAAAGAGAAAGCAGTGGTGCTCGCTGCTGTAGCGGAGCCTCGACAGACAGGCCCCGATGTCCGCGACACGCCACATGGTTTTTGCGTACCACGTCACATGCCCTTCTAGGAAGCCGCCGTGCTCCTCGTTGAGTGAAGGGGAGGCGGCGCAGGTGGCGATTAACTTCTGCAGAAGCTCGTAGCGCTCCATCATGGTGGCGTCCACCAGCTTCGCCGCTTCTTCTTCGCCTGCGGGGGTAAAGCAGAAAAGATCGAACGCGCCCAACAGCAAACGCGCCCCCGTCGCACCCGCAGCAGAGGAATCACCGCCCTCCTCTTTCTTCGCGAGGGTTGAACCACGCACACACATCAGCTCGCCGTCCAAGACAAAGTTGCGGTATTGGGCGCTTGTGTGATCGTCTAGGAATAGGTACGCGGCGTCCATCGAGCGATCAACCGCGTAGGCGAAGTGGCGCCCGCCGCAGCGACGCCGCGCCGCGAAAGCCTCACCTTCGGCGACGATGGTGTACGTCTCCGCTGGCTCGCTCGCCTCGACGGAGGTGGTTGCCGACTGCAGTGTGACTCGGCGCCCCTGCAGCATCACGCTGACCCCTGACGACGACGGCGTCTCCGTGTCGTGCATCCCGGCCCGCACGTCCCGTCGCGCCTTCTCCAGTGCCATCACCGAGGAAAGGTGCGAGACATTCCACGCCCCTTTCGCACACGCCCACTGCGGGAAATCGGCCACCCACAGCGCCACCACCACGACGCGAACGCCGTCGCTCTTCTCTGTGACGGTGTAGGTGTGCTGGCGAATTTGGGGGATGTCCCTTTTGCACAGCGGGCTGCACATCGGGCCGGGGAACTCCCTGGAGTTGGTGGTGGACGTTACGTCGGCCACTTTCAGAACTCGGCGAAGCGCGTCTGCCGCCGTCGTCGTCGATGCGGCGGGAGTTTCAACGGGGGCTGCCTCAGCTGTCATCATTTGCTGAAAGGCGGCATCTGCTTCTACGCCCTGTGCGTCCGACCAAGCGGCTGCAATGCCGTGTACGCAGTGGTACCACGCGTCCGTGGCGCGACAGCAGTACCGGCGATGCCCGTCATCGCGGTGCACTTTACTGAGTAGCTCAAGATTCTGCAGCTGCATCTTTTGAGCAGCGATCAAGAGCGTCAGGAGATGTTTGCAGCGTCGCGGAGTTCAATCACACGTTGAGTTCTTCAAGCGGGATGCGGAGAGAAAAAAAAGAAAAGATGTAGACAGAGGAGAAAGTACAAGAGCAGAGCCCTACATCAACTAGAGCAGTCACAACATCCGATGCTTTATGCATAAAGATTCCCAGAGCGCTACACGACGCACGTAGGACCGCTCCGTCTGTTCGCAATGCAGGTCGTTCGAAGCCCGTGCCGTGCAACATATTCTATGGTTTTTCTTTCGATTATTGTTGAATAGCAGAGAGCAAGACAGACGTCGGTCGGTATACCACGAAGGCACTTGAAGTGGTCCTCATAGAACTAGAAAAGAAGGCCAAATGAGCAGAAAACAATGAGCAAAGACAAGCCCGCAATACACGCTAGCGTTTTCAAGCCTGAAAGAAGAAGAGTAATCTGCAGAACTCTATCTGCCGCCGTCTTCCTGCACAAAGATCGAATGCGTGCTGTGATCCCTTAGAAAGAGAAGTACTTTTCTTCCTGCTAGCCTGCAGCAACGTGCTTGTGTATGTGACGGTTTTGCCGGTGGTGCCTCTCTCTCTCCATCGGGCGCGGCGCTCGGCATCACAATGAGGTACATCGCCGGATCGACACCGAATGGCACTCCAAACCCGAAGGTGCGACAGCAGCCGATTTCGCTCATAAGCTACTCAAAAGAGTCAAAACATGACGTTTTCGGTTCACGGAGAATTGGACTGGAAACCCGCCTCCGACCTTTCTCGCACGAACAGGCGCATTTCTACTGTGCTGAAACTTTCCCTGTGCAGCTCCGCCGGCTTTGTGCGATTGCGCAACAAGCTCCGTGAACTGCTGTGCCAAGACCTCCGCAGCTGCTGTAGTAGCGCCCGCTGGTGAGGCAGGCATGAAAGACGCGGTCAGAGGTGCGGGTACATGGGACACGTGGATGGAGTGATAATGAGGTGAGAGCTTCAAGGAGAAAGCTCACCGAATGAAGTAAGAGACAAGAAGATAAATAGAGAGAAAGAGGGAGAGATAGATGGGTAGAGTAATAGACAGATGGAGGAATATCTAGAGAAGCGAAGATAGGGAATGCGCACGGTCAGTCATACATGGCGTTGAAATGCTCTTTAAAAAAGCCCCATGGCGGCCCAGGCACCCGACAC
>NW_015438363.1:0-79987 GCF_001293395.1 Leptomonas pyrrhocoris
CAAGAAAAAGCACCAGTAACTCACGAGAGGGGTGTCGAGACCCTCTTGCGCTTTCAGCTCGTGCACAGTACGACCGCCACTGCGGCTGTACCGATGCGGATTTCAGAAAAGGACACGTTCACTACTCCAAAATGCCGTTGACGCGCAGGAACGCCTTCATGTTCGCTCTGCGTCTTGCAACCTTCTCGTACGCGACGTTGGCGTCCATCGAGCTGCCCACTGACAGCACGCACGCACGCAGGTGGTCGCCGTTCTGTCGCGTCAGACCGCCGTTCTCCAGGAACCACTCGAAGCCATCGCAGTCCAGTACGCGGGCCCACTGGTAAGAAGAGTAATCAGCAGAGTACGCTCACTGGAAGATGTGCAGGAAGTGACCGCTGTGGTAGCGCGGGGGGACGGCAGGGAGGTCCACCGCGTAACTCCGCAGCGCAGCCTGCTCCTTCTCCTCCACGCTGTGAAACTCCTTCGCATCGGAGACGGTGTGCTAGTGCATGTCGATAATGGACGCCTTTGTCACTTCAAGGTGACGAAAGCCCGCACCGTACGTCTCAGCAGCGCGCACGCGGCCCACAGGTGCCTGCGTAATGGGCTCCCTCGTCTCGCAGTGGATCGCATAGTCGCGCAGCACCTCGTCGTACATCGCCCAGTGCTCGTTGACCTGCTTCAGTTCCCCCTTGCCAGCGTCGTCCAGACCAGCACCCGCTTTGCGAATCTGCTCTTCGTAGTACACCACGAGGCGCAGGTCCTCGCCGGCCAGCCCACCACGGTCGTCGTACACAGCTTTAGTGCGGTGATCGAGAGAAGGGTCGAGGTAGATCTTGACTGTGTAAGCGGAAAACTCAGCGGCATAAGTCTCCTCCAGGTGCTGCATCTCGGGGTTGGTGTGTGAGGCGCAGATGTTATGGAAAGCGAGGCGGGGACGCACCAGCAACGTGCCCGTCTTCTCTGTACAAAAGCGGGGGCGTCGTGCTCTACCTTGAGCTTACCGAAGGCAGGGTATCAGGACTATAGCGTGCCCCGCACCAACAGAGGATTGGGGGACATCTTTCCGTGGAAATGTGGGTTTAAACGACTGGAAAGGGGAGATAAAAAGAAGAAGAGCCTCAGCGTTTAGACGGTAGGGAGATGCTTTTTCAATAGCTATGCAAGAGAGGTGCGGTGTAGGTACACGAAAGAGCGAACTTGATAGTCGTGAAGAGTGGCGTGTATCACTATTGAAGTCTACCGCAGTGCACACGAGAATTGGTGGTGATGGAGAAGAAAAAATATATGTGAGGACGGAAGACAAACGGAGGTGGAAACTGCAGGGGGTGAGGCGCAACCACGATGCCCAGTTGTAAAACCTCTAACAAGTGCAGGTCACATTACTGGCTGTGTCTGATTGAGAGGCTTCATACGCGGTGCAACAGCTCTTTTTATGTGATCCCCACGACATTCGATCCTGTACCCGCTTGCTGGTGCCCCCATTTGAGGAGCTCGCACGGTTTCAGAACTGCTTGACTTCTTTCTCTGTACGACATGATGGCAGAGAGCCGTTTCTTTTTCAATTTCCACTTTCCTACATTACAGCCCTTAGAGACGTGCTGTCACGGTTTCAATGAAAAGACTATCCATCGCATCCGCCACCGCCTCCTCGCTCATCTCACGCACCATCAGCGCACGTGCCCGCTGCCCCACACGCCGCGCGTGCTCCGGGTGTTGCAGCACATACCGCATCAGCTCCGCCGTCTTCTCTCGGCTCGGCACAGCCATTTTCATCCCCTCCTTGTACCTGTACGGTGAGTCGGGTGCGATCTCCTCCAGCCCGTCCAGCGGGATGCGGAAGCACGTGTCCGGTGTGATGAAGCCGCGCAGCCCACTCCACTCCGTGAGCAGCACCGGCAGCCCCATCGACATCGCCTCCGTCGCCGGCAGCCCCCAGCCCTCCGCCTTTGACGGGAACACGAAGGCGTCCGCACTCGCGTACAGCTGTGTCAGCTGCGGGCCGCTCATCGAAGTGCATAGCACCACAACATGAGGGAGGTCCTCGACCCCCCGCATGCCGTGCAGATGGCCCATCATTCCCCACCTCTCAATAAAGTGCACTAAATCGGAGCACCTGGCGTCCTCCGCGTAGCGATTCTTAAACTGTGTTTTGATCACCAGCGTCGTGCGGCCGCGCAGCTCCGGTGGGGCGTGCGGGCCAAAGGCGTCCCAGTACGCACCGAGCAGCACATCCCACCCCTTCCGAGCCTCCCACTTGAAGTTCGATAAGAACACGTAGCGCTGCAGCCGCTCCTCCGGCGCTAGATCTGGCAGACTGTCGAAACTGGCCGTGTCGCCTGGAGGGATTGTGATGGGCTCACGCTCGTAGTTTGCCGGGTCGAAGTCGTACACGTCCACCGCCTCCGGCACGACGCGTATCTTCGCCGGATCGATGCCGTTGCGGCGGTAGATCGTGGCGAAGAAGTCCGCCGTGGCCCAAATTTGGTCCCGCGACTCCCGCAGCGGTTGGACCCAGTTGGGTGGGATGTTGGACAGCTCGCTGAGGCTGCGAGCGATCTTCACGCTCACCACACTACCTTGCGTGGGGAGGTGGGCCGTATTACGATAGGCACGCATATGCAAGAAGAACACGCGGGCCCGCCGTTTCAACTCCTCATGCCAATACGAATCATCAGCTTCCGTGCCCACCGGCGCCGACAACACACGATTGTAGCGGCTTGTGTGGTAGGCCGCGTCCAGCACAGCGCCGCCTGGTTTCTGACACACCTGCCTTCCGATATGGGTGCGAATCGCGTACCGCTCCATCAAGGGCCGGATGTAGCCCATCGCCTCTCGGTTGAGGCCACAGCAGGCACAGGGAAAGTCGGTCTCATAGGAGATTACGGCCGGGAAATGCGAAGGGACAGCGGTGCTGTTCCACATTCGCAGCTGTGTCTGGCGGGTGCGCCACGGCTGCCCCACGCGGCGTCGCTGGAGCCCCGCGAGCAGCGGATGCATTCGCCTTCCGTACGCGTCGCGGAGAGAGAAAAGGGCAGAGAAGAGGCTCTGGACTATCGGGCTGCTGCGCCCCGCCGTAAGGTCGTCCCGCAGCACCGCCACGCCGCGGCTGCTCCACACCTGCCAGTCCGGGTACACCTCCTGCATCCGCAGCGACAGCGCCCACCCCCCGCGGTCCGGCGCGCCAGCACGTGATCGGGAAGCGTACTCGAGGGGTGCTGCGCGCCGCTTACGGAGAGGGCGCCTGCGAGGCCGCCGACGGCGTTGTAGAGGCTGCGGCTGAAGATACCGCAGTTCAGCGACACCGCGTCCACCACCTCCTCCCACGAGGCGCGTTGATCCGTGGCGAGGTACCCACTGAACCGCCGCGCCAGAAAAGGCACCAGCATCGCCGCGTCGTAGGTGCTGCCCACAATGGCTGCCTTCTCCAGCACCTGCAGGCGTTGCAGGTCGTGCGGCGACAGCTCCGCTCGTACCAGACCGGGCGGAAAGAGGGAAGGCGAGCCGGGCTGCTCCGCCGTTGCCAGGATGGTGCACTGCGCCGCCGCCACACGACCGCCGTTGCGCGTCGTCGCCGTCCGCAGCAGCGCATCCAACAGCCCCGTCCCCGCGCGCCGCGCCTCCGACGCATCGTCCGGCTCCGTGTACGCCATCCTCGACGCGCTCAAGAAGGACGGCAGCACCACAAAGTGCGTCCCCGCACCCCCGCCGCGCGTCCGCAGACCCGCGTCCACCAGCACCTCCAGCATCTCCGCCGGCTCCTTGTCGTAAAGCGAGTCGCCGTCTTCCACCGCACGCGCCACCACCGTCACCGCCTCCGCCAGGCACCGCGCACCTCTGCCGTCGCTCGCGTTCGCCAGTCGCAGGGCCGAGCGCACCGACGCAGCACTCACTTCCCACGTCCGCCACCGCGCACCGGACGTCAGCGACCCGCCCGCCTCGGCCGCCGCCACCGCCGACCCCGCCGTCGTCGAGCCCTTCGCCAACACGCCACGCACCGCACTCCGCACCGCAGTGGCCGACACGCGACTCACGACGACTGCGTGCGCCGCCACCGGTACCGCCGCTCCGTCGGCCGCGCGGTAGCACAGTGCCGCCTCCGACAGCAGCAGCGGCTGCAGCAGCTCACGCAGTAACTCCACTCCTGTGCTGTTGCTCAGCGGGTAGCCGACGAGCGGCATAATGAGCGCAATGGGGTTGGCCTTCCCTGACTCCACCTGCACGGGCTGCACCGGTACGATCTTTACGTTTGGGACTGTGATGATGCTTCCAATCGAGTTATAAAGGATGCACATCATAATTATAATAGTAGTTGCGGTTGTGACCAGCTTCGCGTAGTAAATGCGTCCTCTTGCAGAAATCCTGTTGTGGGCAGCGGACTTGCGCTTGGCCGAGGGCGGCGTCACCGGCGCTGCAGGGCCACGACGGAGACGCTGACATGGACCAGATTGTGATGACGGCGGCACCACCACCGCCTCGTCACCGCTGACACCCGGAGGCCCACTGCTACCCTTTCCCATGGCGTTTACGGAAACGATTCTGCAAGCAGAAAAAAAAAGAAACTACGAGAGGAATGCTTCAACATGCACTAAATGAAAAAGAACCGCTGGAAGTCCGTCTAGCTTTCGGAAAGGAGAAGGCGGTGCGTACGCCTGCGCACCAAAGAGAGGAGACGGTGTGTAACAAAAGCCTGCACCGACTGTATGCGTGAGGTTGGCGCAAAGGAGCACGTAGCACGACCAGAAACCTGCAGTTTGGGGGAAAAATAAGAAAAGGCAGTTAAAAAGAAACAATGAAGCAGCGAAATTATAGCACTCGCTGAGGTGCTTTGCGACAAGCAATCACGACTGGGTCGAGTCGTGTGCGTAACGGTGTGTCCACGGTATCTACTTCTTTTTATCGTCAACAGCACCGCAACTCGGACTTGAAAATACCCAGGAAAATGAACAATGAAGGAAAGCACTATAGAATAATAAAAAGATGAACAATGAACAACAAAAATTAGAAAACAATAAAATAAGAAAATAACAAACCAGATCAACAGTTGTATGATTGGATCTTTGAGCTCACGTAGGGACTATCGTAAACTCGTGGAGATCACGCTGAACCGGCGCCGCCTTTCTGGAGAATGAGGGGGGGGGGGGCGCGGTGGTGCGAAGGAGACGAAGGCGATGGGGACAAATGCGAGAAGAGTGAGCAGAGGAACACAAGAAGAGAGACGGAAGGAAACACACAGTCCACGCGGGCACCAAGTCACGCCCGAGGCGGAGACAGGCATTAAAAAGCGTAAGTATTTACAGCAACCAGCCGCGTAACGCCTGTTGCGGCAGACCGTTGAGAAGGGCAACCATTCGCGCATGGCACCTCATCATCGTCATGCTATGTGGTTGCATGGGGTTCTTATGGGCTGACAAACACAAGTCCTGCGGGATCCGTACGACGCGTGCACGCCCCGTGTGCGAGGAGCACGCGCGAGAAGAACGTCACCGCGCTGGCGTGTTGAGGAAACGGGACAGACCCCCCACTTGTCACACGGACATGCGGGAGGAACACGCACAGAGAAGAGAAAAAAAAGAGGAAAACGCACACCAACAACGCTAGCAAAGACACCAAGCACGCAGAGACGAAAAGAAGAAGAAGCCACAAAAAAGAAAAACGGAAATCAAGAGATGGAAATGCTACTGGGTGGTCGGCACGGTGCGGCAAAGACTCGTGTTAAATAGAGTTTGCTGCTGTCCCAGCAACATCGCTTCTCGGGGTTTTTGTTGTTTTTCCTGGTTTCGTACAGTTCTGATACGTTGTACGTGAGTCACCATCGATGTACGAAGGAGAAAGGACACAAGGACTTTTGAGGCCGAGTGCGACTGCACAGTGGCTTCGTTGCGCTTAAGCACGAAGTTCTACTCAGCGGAGGGGATGCCAATTAGTTTTCTCTCTTCTTCTTCCTGCCACTTGGCCTCACTCAAACGACGGTGTTGAAACGCTGTGTAAAAGACAGGAAACTGTGCCGTACATGCATGTCTTTTTGAAGGAAAAGACTTCTCACCACACAGTGGACGCGTTCATCATCCCGCACTGCGAAGCACCGCAGCCACTGGAAAGACTGTCCATCGCGTCCGCCACCGCCTCCTCGCTCATCTCACGCATCATCAGCGCACGTGCCCGCTGCCCCACACGCCGCGCGTGCTCCGGGTGTTGCAGCACATACCGCATCAGCTCCGCCGTCTTCTCTCGGCTCGGCACAGCCATCTTCATCCCCTCCTTGTACCTGTACGGTGAGTCGGGTGCGATCTCCTCCAGCCCGTCCAGCGGGATGCGGAAGCACGTGTCGGGCGTCGTGAAGTGGCGGCCAGCTCCTCCACCAATGCGCCGTGCACGTCTGTCAGAGGAACGCTGCAACGACGCTCAACGCACTGCTCGGAGATGCACTGGCCGTGACGGGCGCCGGCCGCCGCGATGAAGCAGACGCTGTTGGCGAGTTCGAGGGACATGAAAGTGAGAAGAGGAAAACAGTTGTTTTGGATGCAACCAGCAAAGAAAGAGGTGAGAAACAATCAAAACTGCTGTGAACGGGAAGCACTGAGGTGACAAAGTTGGACAGTAACGGGAGGTGGGTTGAATGGTATTCTACGGCGTGCAGGCGACGACAAGCAAGAAGAAACCGTAGAAGGACCAGCACCACCGCGAAGGAAACAGAAATCGCACGTTCGCGTAGAGCCAAAGTCCGTGCGACACGTTAATATTGATGCATAAGTTCCGCACGCGAGCTTTTCCTCCTTCTGGGAAGCCAAAGCGGGGGAGAAAGTGAATGAGGCAGCTTGCAATCTTCTTTATACTGTGTGTTTGTCTGTGAATAAGAGCGAAGTGCGCCGAGAGAGAAGACGAGGAAGGGATGCAAAATGAAGTGAGACGGTACACGGTTGATAAGAACACAGGAAAGTGGATACGTTCTAGAAACGAGATAAGTGCTCTGTTCAGCTACATCTGTCTGACTTGAAAAGGAGCAGCTAACAAAACAACACCAGTGAATGATATGACCGATAGTGCTGCGGCGCCAATGTGAGCCCGCGAGCGGAGACAGCGTCCAGCATGTGAATCTCGAATGCTTGGCAGCTTGCAGTTATACTCTTCCTTTCCTGCGACCTTATCTTCGCCAAAGGCAAAGCATACACACAGTGACGGGACAACAACACCGTATAGAAGGCTGCTGATAAGAGATTTTTATCGAAGAGAATGAAACGAAACGCCAAAAAAGTTGAAATCAAAGGGAGTCGTGGTTAGCGCATTCTCGTCATACAGGCACTGAGAAAACGAAAACAGTCGACTACTCTCTATTCAGGAAGGAGGGAAAGAAGAAGAAAAACAAATAAAGTGTAAACAGATTTCATTACATCCCGTGTATTGCTTTCTTTTTTCACTAAGGGTCAACGTCGTTCATGCACCGTTTTAATAAATAAGAAACTATATGACAGGGAGTTTCTTGCGGACTCAGATCGTCCGCATGTCCACCTCGTCGGGCTGGACAAGGGGCGGGACGGCGTGAAAACACTAAACAGCCTCTCCTGAAGAGAGGTCGACGAGAGGGGAGAGAAGAGAAAGGGATAGTAGTGCAACATGAAGCTTTCGATTCATCTCCCGGCGATTTTTCATGTCGCAAGTTTTCAGGAAAGAAGAAAGAAAATGGATGTCGGAATTGAAAAAGAGGCTCAGGGATGAGCTAGTTTCAGTATAAAGGAGGTCACATCCCCTCACTAGAAAGAGCGAAAACATGACGGAGCGAGGCAACAAAGAGAACAGAAGACATAAAAGGTACCCTCGGCACACCAGGTATTACTTTTGAAAAAATCCTACAAATATAAATATTTTGGTAAATAAAATAGCTGTTGAAAGCGAAAATGTTAGGGAAGAGAAGAAATTACACTGGACGCTGCTTCTCCGCAGCTTTAAATATAACGACCATTGACGATGTTAGTTGCTAAGAAGAAAGGACGTCTACGAAGCACTCACCAACAAGTACTACATATGAAATAATAAAAAGGTTAGAAGATGATGTTGCATTGCAAAAAGCACCGCTTCAAGCGAGCAAAGGAGTGCCTGGCACACAGCAGATAAGCTTCAAAAAAAAACCCTGCGTAGCGATACAATGCAAAGAAGAGAACGGCATCATTGAAAGAATGTTAAAGAAGTCGTCGTTTACAGCGGAACTGGGGCTTGCTTTCCGCCAGGATTCTGGGGCGGCGGCGGCGGAGAACCGTAGCCGTTCGGCGGCGCTGCCTGGTACGTGCCTTGTTGCGGTGGAGCTGTATATTGCACAGGCGACCCATACGCATATGTTTGCGGTGGCTGTGCGTTCGAATTTTGGTAGTATTGATTTGCAGGCGTCGCCTGTGGATATTGGACTTGAGTGTCTGCCTGATTTCCATATGGCTGTGAAGGCTTATTTTGCGAGGGCCGGGGCCGGGGTGGGGGTCGCCGACGCTGATTCTTCTTCTCAGCAGAGCTTCCGGCTGCATAGCCTGCCGCGCAGCATGCCGCACACAACGCCGCGCAGCACAAGTAGAAGCAGCCGTACCGGCTCTCTGTCGAGTACACGACGGAAAGTGTGTTACTCTCAGGATTCGAGGCGAAGATGGCCTCGGCGATGTTGCCACACGTCACCGTTTCGTACTCGTTGCTCTCGCGCACAAGCAGCTGAAGATGCACAGAAGCAGGCGCAACCGATAGTTTGTCGGCTACCAGTTCCCGCACCACGTCCACGGACGCATTCGGTGGCAGGTCAAAATTGAATGTCTGCTTCGTCTGTCCAAAGAAAGCGTGCTCCTCCGACTCGCACACGACGTGCACATTTCGATCGTGTGGAAGACGCACCTCCACCGTCTGAAATTCCATGTCAGTTGTCATGGTTCCACAAGGTGTCTTATCAGTCTTGGTCAAAGTAAAACAGAAGTGAAAGGAGCAACAAAACAGAAGCAAACAATAACAGAAAAAGAGAATCCTTCAGGCACAGGATTACCTTCGGATTATACGCAGCAGAGTAATGAAAATCCATTGACGGTGAAGAAGCCAGGCGAGGTTTGGGAACAAAGTGGCTCGTAGAAAGCGCGATCAAGCATTAACATTAAGATTGAAAGGGACGTAGATCGAACGCACGTACCGCCGCGATAACGGTGACAGCATAAATTCAAAAGAGAGAGCGGACGGCAAGATGTAAAGCGTGCATCGTGCTACAGAAATAGAAGCCGCTTTTATCGTACCCCACGTCCTGTTTCTTTCGCAAACAAAACGAGGAATAGTTTTTTTTTTTCCAGTCCGCTAAAGTGCCGACAGGGTTGAAAGCATTTTTCGTTGCAATTAGAGACCTTAGGGTGAGCCACTCATTGCATGTAAGTACATCCAAACACAAAAAGAAGGAAAACATGAAGGTATTGATGCAACAAAGAAGTCAAACAGCTGCCGAGTGGACTCAATCAGGTGTAGTCGGTGAAAAAAAATTTTTGTGTGAAGATGATACTATACTTTGAAGAGAGCAGCGAACAACGTCACAGCGGCGTACTTGGTTCCTTTGTTTGTTTGTTTCGATAGTGGTGCATGGCAAACAGCACGCGCAGGAAGAGCAAGACGACGACCACCGCAGCAGAAATGGCTGATCTGCGAATGTTGGCTTGCACTGAAAGTAAAAAAGACCACAGACAATTGCTGAGGATGATAACAGAGCAAAACTTTAAAGAGGAGAACGATAATAGCAAACCGTTGCATGCGAGACAGCAACAAAGAAATAGCTCAATTGTGTACCCGATCACTTTAGTCAGACTAGTTTTCGACCGTTCTTAGTGTTTTCTATCAGCATCCCTTCGACCTCTGGCAATCACGAGACCTGCAGCACTCCTGTGCAGTTCGCAGCTCTCGCTACACCTGCCTCAGCAAGCAAAAAGTCGCAGTAGCACAGTCAAATTACAGTATTTGCTGTTTTGCAGTGCTTTGCGCCTAAGGTGTACCGCATTTTGCGCAAACGTGCAGTTCTACGGAGGTCTAACATTGCCGCGAACTGTGTAAGCTCCCAAAAATGGTCTGGATCCCAACAAATTTATGCGAGGAGAAGTCAGTCCCGTTGTCGACGCCACTGTTGCCGAGTATCGGAGGCTTTGCTTGTGCCAAGGAAAACGAAACCATCAGATGGAAAGCAAACTTCGTTACCCTGGCCATTGCTTCAAGCAAGCCTTGCGCCAAGAAAATACACGGGAAAATGTCAAATATGTTGACAACTATCAGTGGAGACAGAAACACTGCCAGAGACTACAAGTTTTCATTTCTCCTTCCGTAGCAGTCAAGTAACCACGCACCTCCCTCTGTTCCGAGCGCCACTGACACTCGACTAGAAACAGTCGTTCAAATCTGTTTTTCCACAGATCAGTTTCTTTGCTTTTACTCTCATGCTGTTCACACCTGTCACGACGTACAACGCATCCTGGCTTCCCTTTGGGTAACCCTAGTGAAGAAAACACATCACTGCAGCATAAATGACTTCGCACAGATCCGCAGATAAGGACTCAAAACAACAAAAGCGGAAACCGGCTTTAACAGCGAGTGGTTTGGAACTCGTGCAACTAGACTCACATCCATCATAGGAAAAGTAGGCTTCCAGCCATTTTGCATTCGCTGTTCTACGCTCGTTACCGTTGACTGGTTTAAAACTAGGTCAGCAAGAGAAAAATAACGATCCGGCAGCAGACTGTGAAGATCAAAAAAGCGTGTGGGTATGACAAATTAAAAAATGTCCACAGTACGTACTCGCATAAAAGGGGCCTAATTCTGCATATCCAAAGAACTCAGGTTTCTTTGGTATATTTCTGGAGAGCTGAGCGTCGTGCAACCTGGTATGAAAGTGGAAAAGCAAGATCCCGTCATTAAAAAAAAAAAGCACTGCTTTACTGAGTATAGCTGGTAACAAACGAAGACAAGAGAGAAAGACGTTCAAATCTGAAAAGAAAAGGTGACAGGAGGGGGGGGGGGAGAAGCACTCAAGGAGTGAGATTGATGCTTTTCGGTAGCTTCCCTGTTTTTTCAAACCTGTTTGGGGTGTACACATAATATAATCTTGTAAACAAAAGCTTTTGCTGTCTGCCTTTCTTTCTCCATTCAGTTTTTTCCTGCTTCTTTTGAAAAAGCGATGATCGTAGGGGGTGTTTGGTCTTCATCTCTCTCTATACGTGTTGTGTAGTTGAGCCGGCTTTCGTCAAAATAACGGAAGTAGTGGTTCGTTTTCGAACTTCTCATGGAAGAAGCACTGAATAAGAAGTAGTGCTGTTGCGTTGCCTGCTAGCGTGCAGCTTTGGAGCAATACGACGCGTGTACAACGCCGAGTTGGAAAAAGTTGGTTTGTATTAGTGGTTTGCTTTTAGCTTTTTGTTTAGTATTTTACTGTGGCAAAAGCGCAACCAATCCCTTCTTTTTCTTTGCGTATAATCCTTCTTTGGATGCTGTAGCACCTTGGACGTAGGGCTTGCATAATTGTTTCCCTGTTTAGCGTGGCGCTACTTTCTTCTCGCTTGTGAAGGCTGTCAACTCTCCATCTCGCTCTTGTTTGATTGTCTGAATTTTATAGACGGATGCCTTCCTCAAGCACATAAGCTTGAATGAAACTTTTGGTCCACTTTGTTGGCATTGCGTATACGTTTGGCGCTTTTTTCCCCTCTTTTTTTCTAGCCCCTGTGGATAGTTACTTGAAGCAACTCTGTTTTTGCATTTTCTAAACCAGCGAAATGACCGTGATTATTACACATCTCGGAAAGCACTTTTTTCGGAAAGAAGAATTTGTCTTCTTTTCCTGCAACAGTAACAGAACTGACTCACATTACCTTTGAAAGTAACAGAATGAGAAATAAAACGGAGATACTGCTGAAGATTTCTGTTTGGGACTCTCATAATGCGTTTTACGATCGGTGCGTAGAGACGAAAGACAAATTTTATGTTGTGTCATGGTGAGGGAGATCACCAGGTGTATTACGCTCAGAAGTAAACGGACTCTCTCTTTAACTCAGAGGTATCCATCTGCCAGTGAACGACAAATGTTTTTGGTGCATCAGCAGCCAAAATCTTTTAAATGTTCTCTAATTCTCTTTTTCTCTCACTCGCTCGCTCCCTCTCTCTATCGATCTCTCTGTATTATCCAATTTTGTGTCGTCGAAAAATCGAGGTTGCGCACTCAGTTATTGGAGGAAAAAAAATTGATCGTTTTCATTATTGTACAAACATACTTACCTTTTTGCGACAGCTTGTGCGGAAGAGATGGAGAAGCCTAGCATCAAGCACTTGGATTTTCAACTTCAACGAGAGAAGGCACGCTCAAGAGACCTAGAAGTTGAGTGCAAGGCACTACACACTCAAATCGCGCAACTGGAGCAAGACAAGGCAGGACTTCGGCGGGAAAAACTGGTACTCAGCGAGGAAGCAAAAAAGATTTCAAAGCTAGACGACCGCGTACACTTACTTCAGAAAGACATCGAAAGCCGCGATGCTATCATCGCAAGCGAGCGAGCCGCAGCGGAGCAGGCTCGTGCGGAAACAGAGGAAGTCCGCAATAATGCCAATGCGTCGATTGCGCAATGGGTTGACGCGGAAAAGCAGTGGACCTCCGAACAGGCAGCTCTAAATGAGGCAGCGATGCAGTTTCGTGGCAAGATTGAAGAAATGGAGGCATCACTGCATGCGCTGAAAACTGAGCACGCGGAAACCACGCGGCTTCTCGACGTCGAGCGTGAGCGAGCTAAAAAACTGACAGAAGCTCGCGATGCGTTAGAAGCTGAAGTGAGGAGCTTTCACTCGCAGGCAGAAAAGCTGCAAACCAAAATCTGCGATTTAGAGCAAACGATCTATAAGCTCGATCTTGCTGGCGACAAGCAGAGGGAAACGATTGATTTGAAAGATACCGAAATCCGGACGCTCGAGGCCGCCCTCGAAAACGAGCATCGAACGGTGGAGCGAATGGAGCAGACAATCAGCTCGCTTAATGATCGCATCAACGCGGTGAAGATGGTGAGCCTCGGAGAGAAGGGCGAGAACGAGAAACTGCAGTGCGACATCAGCGATGCAAGGAAAGAGATTGCTCGGCTGAATCTTCATGTGGAATCATTGAAACGTGATGCCAATTTTTCCGCCCAGAGTCAAGCAGGTCTTCAGAAAGCGCTAGACGAAATGAGGGAGAAGTGCCGTATGCAGCAGGAGGATTTGAAAGAGAAGAGTGTTGAGATACGGCGGCAAGAACTCACCATCAGCCAACTTAACGCGGAGCTTAAGAAAAGCGAAAACCAGGGCGGAGAGTGGTCGTTCCAAAATTCGTCTCTGGAAGCTGAGCTGCAGCGAGCAAAAGATGCTCTGAAAACCGCTACCAGTGTGACCGAGACGTTCGCTTTAGAAAAGGATGACCTAGCTTTGAAAGCGCGTCAGCTGCAGAGTATTATCGAATCAAAAGATGAAGAGATGGTGCTTTTGCAGAACCAGTCGGAGGAGAAAGTCGAAGTTCTCACGCAAGATGTTCGCAATCTTGAGAAAGAGGTTGCTGCTCGGCAGGGAGTGATCAACGACTTAACGGAACAGCTGAATTCGACGAGCGAAAAGAACGCAAAGTACTATGCCAAAGTTCTCGAAGAATCTGAGATCGCTGGAAAAGTCCGGCAAGAGTTGTCGCAGATGCTGTCTCACGCTCATGCGAAGGAACGAGAACTCCATTTTTGCAACTGCGTGGCAGAAAAATCGCACTTGTTTTCCGCGTGGCTCAGCGAATGGTATGCATTCCCGCAAACGCAGACGAGAGCGTTGTTTGATTTTTGGCAGAACTCTCAGAGGGAGGCGGCAGAGCAAAGGCAGCAACTTTTTTCTCTCTCCCAGAAGATGGAAGAGGCGACGCGCACTATTTCTACGCAAGACGAAGTAGTACTCCAGAAAGAACGGCTGATCACAGAAATGCAGCAAGAATCAGCACGGAAAGCGCACGAGGTTGAAGAGTTGGCAGCAATGAACGCGGGCAACAAGGCTTGTATTGAGGGCTTGCAAGCCGAATTGAACGAAGCGACTCAACGGATCGACACGCTTTCGAGAGAAGCGGAGCTTCTGAACCAACAGCTGATCATGAAAGAAGCGGCGCTAAGTGAGAATGACGCGTTGCGTGCTGAAACCCACTCCTGTGCACTCGCTGATCTTTCCGCAGCGTCAGACCTGCAATCGTGCGCTTTGAATTTCTGTAGTGAGCAAGCGGATCATTTGCACAGTTTGTGGAGTTCACGCGTGGAGACTTTAGTGGATTTCTTCGTGACCACTCTGGCGGGTGCACATGAAGAAAAAACTCAACTTTCGTTGGCAAAGAGGCAAGCAGAGTCTACGTGTCGTGAGCTCACTGCCTTTGTGAAGGAAGCCAAAGTAGCCATGAGCAAGGGCGACAACGCTGTGGCAGAAAAACAAGAATCTCTCATGAGTCGCATCACCCTTCTCGAAGGACAGAGAGCACTGTCACACAGAGAGAAGGAGCAGGCCACTACCCAACTTTCCGCGCTGCTGCGTCGCTTCGAGGATGAGCAAAAGGCGCACGAGAGTTTCAAAAGAGAGTCACAGATCATGTTGGAAGCTGAGCAGGCGAAAAGCGCAGCGGCTGAAAAAAACTCTGCCAAGCTGCGTGCTGCCATCAACTACGAAGTGTCGCGTAAATGCGAATACAAGGCAGCATTAGAGGAGGTGAAAAGACGATTTGGCGAGAGCGAAGAAATGCGCGTTGCTGAGTCCGCGCGTGCTTTAGAGGCAATTAAGAAGGCAAACGGTGAATCCAACTACTGGGTGATGTGCTTTGATCGCCTTAAAAAGATGGTGGAGCAGAGCCGTAAAAGCGGAAAACGGCTTCCCTCGATCGATGCGGACACAATCCACCGGCTTGAAGAAGCGAAAACAAGCATTGCCCCAATGCAAGCACAAGACGTTAACTTTGCGGTTTCGGATGCACCAAAGCTGAAGCGTCTGCGTGATGAGGCAACTGGGGCGTCAAGGTAAGTCTTTCAACCGCAGAGGACCCAGAGAATGGATCCACACACATTCAACCTTAAAGAAAAGAAACTAAATGCGGACGTTGAGTTACCTGCGTCACACATGTTTTTTTTTTCTCTGTTCCGCTTCTGCATTTTTTTTAGATTTCCTAGATCTCTTTGTTGTATTGCTAATGTTTTCAAGATTGGTTAGAAACCTCATTTCATATACATCTTGGTTTTTTCTTTTTGTTCAACGTATATTGCTACTTAAATGGCGACATTCCGTTTTCCCCGTTCTATAGAAGCTGCATTTTAGAATGGGAACTATTATTATTATCGCCAAGTGTGAATTTGCACATCTGGGGCGAGGTCACTTCCACTTGTCAGATCCTATTTTTTTTTTTTGCTGCGTGACGTCATTCTATCGGCTGTTTTGATGAACCTTAAACAGGTTAGGTTTGCTGCTCTCTGACCTCTTTGGTGAGTGCTAACATTTACCCTTTTCGCCTATCTGATGCGCACAAAAAAAGACGCGCAATGTAAAGTCAAGTAAATATCGTATGCTGAATCACAACTTTGCTTTCTCTCTTCTCTCTTTCTCTTCTCTCCTTATTTTTTTGAATATAGCTTCTCTCTGGAACACCAACGTGTCGGTTTGCATCTGTGCTTGCATCAGTGTGAAAGAGAGAGAATAGTTCTGCTCACAGAGGATGCATCACTATGTTAAAACACAACAATTGTCTTCTAAAGGCCCGCTTGACGACCTTTAATCCCTGGAAGCACAGGCCTGGAGGATTGCATCTAAACGGGCGACCACAGATGGTTAACCCGCATTTTTACCGAAACAAATACAAGCAGCTGAACCCAGATGACCCCTCTCGCCTCTTAAAGCCCAGCCACGTCTTGCTGAAGCGCTGCCCCATTTGCAAACGGACAAAATTTGTCGACATTAAGGACAAGAACATGTTCCACACGTGCTGCGAGGGAGCCGTGATGAAGCTGTACTCCGACATGAAGAGTGTGATGAACGTGGAGCAGAAAGTCCTCTCTCTTACGCGACAGTGGGATGTGGAAAACGATCGACCGTGGAGCAATCCTCATCGGCCAAAGCCAAAAGGACGGTCGAAGTTGAAGAAGAAGTAGGTTTGAGTAACATCATCAGCAACACTGTTTTGCCCTGCTGAAACAATGCGCACTACTTGCTCACACAACGAAAAGAGTTTTTTTTCCACCTTAGTCTTTTTGCTTTTTTTTGTTTGCGGGGGAATGCTTACTTCGACCGAGTGTCATCTCCTGCTGGTTGCGTTAAGGTGCGCGTTGTGTGTGTTCGCGTCCTCGCTCTCTTTTGATGCAGAAAGCAAATTCCGGTGCCGAGAAAAAGCATTGCTGAAGTTTCAAACTTGCCCTTGTACCTTTCTCCCGCTGCGACTGCGGGAAAAGGTATTCATCTCGTCTTGGCGCATCATAGTGTCTTTTATTGTACTCGCTCTTTTCCGTTCTTCACATTTCTGATCGCCATAAAGAATCTACACTTCTGTTCAATCATATACACTCACATTACTACACAAGCTAACTTGTGATCTATACATCATCATGGGCTGGTTTAGCTGGGTCTGGGACTGGCTGTCCTACTTGGGCTTGTCCAACAAGACAGGTAAGCTCTTGTTTCTTGGACTTGACAACGCCGGCAAGACAACGCTGCTCGGCAAGTTGGCCACCAACCAAGTCCACGTGCACCGCCCCACCTTCCATCCCAATGCCGAGGACCTGACCCTCGGAGGCATCAAGCTGAAGACGATCGACATGGGTGGCCATCTGCAGGCACGTCGTCTGTGGAAGGATTACTTCACGAAAGTTGACGGTGTCGTGTTCATCGTGGACGCAGCCTCACCCGTGCGCTTCCCAGAGGCGAAGCAGGAGCTGGACATGCTGCTGCAGTCGGAGGAGTTGGCCAAGACTCCCTTTCTCATCCTCGGCAATAAAATTGATATGCCCGGATGCACCTGCTCCGAGGGCCAGCTCGTGGCAGAGATGGGCCTGGACGGTGCGCTGACTGGCAAGGCAACAAAGGTGACTGACCCCAACGTGCGCCCCTTGGAGGTGTACATGTGCAGTGTGGTGAAAAATGTTGGTTACGGCGACGGCTTCCGCTGGCTCTCGCAGTATCTGAAGAATTCGCAATAAGCTGTGTGATGGGATCCAAATGTGCTGATCATAGGGCGAAGGAAGAATGGATGGGAATGGGTTTTATAAATGTGCGAGCTACGTTATCAGCAGCATGACTAGCTTCTTATTTTAAACGTGTGCGTACGGGCTCTTTATTGTTGTTTGCCGTTGAAATGTGAGAAGGGGCCCAAAAAGCAACTCAATTAGAAAGCTACATAACGGCGTGTTTATTTCTGTCGAAGTAGGCACTTCTAGATTTGCTGAGGAATGCGATCCTGTTGTTTGGCGTTTCAAAAAAAAAAATATGTTTGTTTGTGTTGGCTTTCTTTCTTTAAAGTTATCTACTGTGTGCCTGCCTCGTAAATATATGCATTTACTTGCTTTCTTCGTCAGGATCGACACAAAAAGTCGTGTTCTGTCTTGAGTGATATTGTTTTCTTTTTCTAACCGTGGGGGCTCGCACGAAAAGCCCCGCACCTGCACAAAGTGGGGAGAGAGCAAGGCTTCAGCGAAGGAAGATATGCCAACTTGAAAATTGACTGCGGCTCGAAAGGTAGTGAGAGGAAAATGCGAAAAGTCGATGTGCCGCTCGTGTTTAGTTGATTGCCTAAAGAAAAACAACAACGACTTGCCGTCAACGTCAAAACCGAACCGCGATGATGAAAGCTAGCGAAACGGAAGAATAATATGGGAGCCTGAAAACGAAAAAATAATGGTACGTACCGCGTCGTATATGCATATATATATAATGTGTCCAACACGTTTCATTTCTTTCATATTGCTCTTCTTGCTCGATGCTGTTGTAAAAAACGGGAAAGAGAAAAGGGACCACGACCCATGGATTCTTGCCAGCGGCTTGTTTCAAGATGCCGTGCGCGGCTGCGTGTTGTACTTACGTCCAAGGCAAGGAGACCATACAGAATGCGTTTCTGTATTTGTCTGCCCTTTGGGACAGTTGTGGCATCTTCCTGTGTGGCGAGAACTTTTTCATCGTTGTTTCTGTGTTTTTCATTTCTCGGTACCTTTCGCTCTCCGCTCTCCGCTCTTCGTTCTCTCTGTTTCTCTTGATACGTTTTCTTTCCTATCACGGCTGCCGTGTTCTTTTGTGTTATTATCGGCTTCTGATGCCGTCCCAGCATCCTACCGCCGGGGGCGTTTTGTGATCCACTGCAGCTTTTTTAGAGCCCACTTTTCTCCCCTACTTCTCCGACTGCTTCACTGCTTCTCTTTGCGTTGAACTGCAGCGTCCAGTAAATGCCGGCAAAGAAGGGAAAGGGCAAGAAGGAGGCTGCAGGGAAGAGCAGCGCAGAGACGGCGCGGCTGACGCAGCTGCGCGCGCAGGAAGCCGAGGCGGAACGTTTTCTGCGCAACGAAAACGAGCGCCGCCAGCGCGATGAGCTGGAGGAGCGCATCACCTTTCTCCGTGATGAGCAGGTGCGAGCGCTGCGCGAAAAGGACAACCGACTGGGCGAGCTCACACAACACCTGAAGCGTGTCACAGCGGCTAAGGAGGAGGAGCAAGCAGCATACGAGCTCCAGATAAAACAGCTGAGCAACGCGCAAGAAGTGTTTCTCAGCGAGAACAGCCTTTCCAAGGTGGAGATGGACGAGCTTAGAGTGCTTGTACAGAAGGAGCGAACGTCGACTGCGATGCAGTTGGAACAACTACGAGAGACGTTGGAAGCAGAGCGGTGTGCGAGCAATGACGACAGACAACGCCTTCGCGCGCAAGCATGTGAGGCGCTAGCGCAAGCGGAGGTGCTTCGGCAGCGTCTGCAGCGTATGTCAGAGGAAAACGATTTTCAAGAGCGCAGCTTCAATCTGCAACGGCGTGAGATGGAGAAGGACCTCGAGAAGGCTCTGGCAACCGGAAAAGCACTTCGCGAGGCATTGGATGAAAGGGACGCCGACGGTCGCAAAAATGTCGCGTTGTTGGAGTTGTTGAATGCGCAGCTCGAGGCGGACACCCGCCGCCACGAGACGGAGATGGTCGCAGAGCAGGAGAGTACTCGTCGTGCAAAGGAAGACGCGGACCGTCTGGCGTCGGCATGTACTGCTGCACACGAGGCACTGGACAAAGTGCGACGGGGGGCGCAGGAGGCGAAGCAGTCAGCTGATGCGGAGCTGCACGAACTGAAGCAGCTGATGGAGCAGGTGAGGTTTGACGCGGAGTACTTGCGTCGTGAACTGGACACCCTGAATGCTGAGCACCGCGAGGCTGCTGAGAAGGCGGAGAAGAAGGCACAGGCACTGCAAGCAGAATTGCAGCAGACTCAGGTGGAGCTGGAGGCGGCGACGAAAGAAAACGAGGAGGTGAAGTCGCTGCTTCTCCGAAAAGAACGGGAGCATTTCGACAAGGTCACGTTTCTCAACGCGCAGGTCTCGAACGGGCGCACAACCACTGCGCAGCTACGGGAAGAGGTGCAGCGGCTGCGCGACCACCACGAAAAGGATCGGCAGCACTACGAGTCTTCGAACCAGAAGGCAACGCAGCGACTAGAGAGTCACATCGCCGCGGAAAAGGACCGCAACCAGGTGAAACACTCATACGATGAGGCTGTGTTGGCGGAGACGGACGCGCTAAAGAGAAAAGTATCGGGACTGCATGCGCAGCTGGCGTCGCAAAAGGAGGAGTTCGAGCAGCTGCGCACCAGCAAAGACGACGAGATTGCGCGGCTGCGCGGCATCCTCGATGTTCATTTCATCCCCAACCGCAAAGATGCGGAAGTGGCCCGTGAGAGCGTTCGCTCCGACGCCGTTTTTCTGCTGAAGGAGGAGCTGTGCATCCTGGAGGAGAAGATGCAGCAAAGAGAAAAGGTGCGAGAGGAGACTGAGGCGATGTTGCGCTCGCGTGTTGCGGATCAAGCGGACGTAATCGCTGCTCTGCAGCTGGATCTGAAGCAGGCCCAGCTCGGCGGCAACGAGAGCATGCGCGCGCTTGAGAAAGAGATTGTCCGTTTACAAAAAACGCTTGAGATGCACCAAATCGCTTAAACTTAACGAAATGCCACATTGTTCAACGATGTTGTGAACCGATGTACTATTGTATTTAGTTAAGAGCAAAGAAGAGAGGAAGAACGACAGACGCACACGCGGGACAGCAAAGATCTACTCCCTTCTTGTTGTTTTGTCGTCGATGCAATTCCTTTCCTTTTTTACTCTCTCTGGTGTTCTGTTTTGTACATATCAAGCTGCTCACGATGTATGCTTGGGGTTTTCTTTCTTTCCTTTTCTCCCCCTTTGTTTTTGTTTTACACTGGAGCCGTTGTCACTTCGAGCATCAATTCCCTTGAAGTGTGCTTTGCATCGTTGGACGTCTGCCCGTAGATGCTCGAAACGGTGAAAGTGTATGTGTTTACTCGTTGAGAAAAGTCGTCGAATAAACGTAGAGCTCCCTCAGTGTGACTTCCACGGTGGGTGTTGACGTGTTTTTTTTTTGTTTAAGGCACACGTGGGAGAGTGAAAGCAAAAGTGGAGCGCTAATGGGAAACTACGGTCACGAGCACTGGCCTCTGACGGACCTCAGTCAAATAAAGAGCAAGCAAGTGTCATTTATGTATTGAACTCTTTAGCGTGTGTGTGGATAGCTCCTCTACCTTCTTATTCTTTTTGTTGTTTTTACGACATTCCTTCTCCGCTTCTTTTATTGCTCCTTGGTCGCTCACCATCGTCGCCACATCCAGTAGTCACCGCGCACGGTGATCCTCTGTGTTGGCTCGTGAACCGTCGGCAGCGTGGCAGAACACACACACCCACACACAAACATTGTCACTTATACATATAACTGCGGTGTTTCGCAGTGCTTAGGCACTCATCATCCGCAGCTTTCATTTCTTTTGTTTTCAAGACATTTTTCCCTTTCTGTTTGGATATGGAGCCGGCTTCCAGTGGCAAAGTCACGGGCGTCTACGGTGGCGATCGCGTGCCTGGGGCGTACCTCAAAACACGCACCGGTGTCGTGCGCGGGGAGGAGTTGTTTAGTCGGCCTGATCTGGAGCGTCCGTGGCGATCTGCTGACAAGCAGCGGACGGCGGCGGCCATCGCGTTGAAGGAGAAGGAGATCGAGGAGCTGGTGCGGCTGTGCTCAAACCTGCGAACGGAGCTGGGCAACGCAAAGAGCGACATGCGCTACGTGGAGTACGCCGTAACAGAGAAGTCGAGGCAGCAGCTGGAGGAGAAGAAAGTTGAGATGAATACGTTACGCGACCGCGTGGATGAGTTAGAGAAGCAGCAGCGAGAGTCCGCAGAGGCCGCGGAGAGCCAAATTCGCCTGCTTCGCTCGCAGGGGGAGAACGCAGCCCTCGGCTTGAAGAGTGAGGCCCGAATCGCAACGGAGCGCTGCGCCGAACTGGCCAAGATGTACCAGAAGCAGATCGAAGACGTCAAGGCGGCCGGCGTGCGTGAGGTGGAGTACGTGGAGTCGCGCTTCAAAGCCCGCGTCGAGGAGCTCACCTCGGAGTTGAAGGCGGTGCGCGAAACCCACGGCGCCACCGTGGACCGCTATCGCGAGCAAGAGGCGCAGTCGCAGAGCACGGTGTTCAAGGTGGAGGCGGACTACAAAGAGCGTCTGCGGTCGTCGGAGCAGCGCGTGGAGGACCAGCGCAAGGAATACGAGGCACAGCTGGCGAAGGAGCGGAAGGACAAAGAATCCGCCCTGGCAGAGGCACGAAAAGGCGTGGAGAAACTGGCGAAGGTCCTGGCAGACAAGGACGACTTAGTGGAGAAGCAGAAGTTGTGGAACGGCTTTCTTCTCTCCCACCTGGACGCGTTCTACCACAACTTCGTCGCTGCCTCGCCCGACATCGCGGTGGAGCCGGTCAGCGCGCAGCTGCAGCAGCTGCCCGACCTGTACGTGCCGCGCTGTATCCTCGAAGATCCCGAGGCGAAGGTGGCGGTGGAGCGCGTCGCCTACCGCGTCATGCAACTGAAACAGATGAAGGACTTTCCAGTCGTGAGCGGCACGCCGCCGTCGCCGCAGCAGCGCCTGCCCACGGTGGACTTGCTCGACCACGTGACGGAGCGTCAGACGCGCCTGCTGCGCGCCCTGCACGAGCTCGAGGACAGGCAGAGCGAGATGGACACCACCGTCGCCAGTGTTGTGTCACGGCTGTGCTTCTTTAGTGATAACTTGGAGAGCTGCCTGCGTGACAGCCCGCCGGCGGTGCCGCCCCCTCTGCGCGATGTCGTCTTTGTGTGTCTCTGCGTGCCCGCCGGCCGTGTGATGTGGGCCGCCAACACGGAGATGATGCGGTCGTCGATGCAGCTGCTGTACAGCGCACTTCGATTGAAGATGGGCGAGTACGGGTGCTACGAGTGCTACAGCGATGATGTGTCGATGCTTCTCGCCTTCGCAAACGCCACGGCGGCCTGCCGCTTTTGCACCGAAAGCCAGGAGTGGCTGCTGCGGCTACCGTGGCCGGCGGAGCTGCTGCAGATGCCCGAAGGGCAGGAGGAGCGCACGTCCGGCGGCCGCGTGGTGTACCGTGGCCTGCGGGTCTCGATGGCCCTGCACGCTGGCGAGGCGTACGTGGAGCCGTCGGGCATCGTCTTTCACCGCACCTACCGCCATCACTACTACGGCACGGCGGTGTCGCAGCTCGTGCACATCTGCGCGCTTGCCCAAGGCGGCCAAATCATCGCCTCGGCAGCTGCGTGGAATTTGTGTGTGCGACGCAAGAACGAGCTGGGCGCGCTGGCGGCGAAGAGCCTCGGCAGCTCCCCTATCGCCTTCTTCAACAGCCAGTCCGGCATTCAGGAGCGACAAAACATTGAGCTGGTGCAGATCCTGCCCATGGAGCTCGAGGGGCGGAGCTTCAAGTCGCCGGACAGGGCCGCTGTACCGACAGTGTCCGCCCTCACCGGGGTGAAGGAGTCGGTGCTGGCGGCGGAGGTGGCAGCCGTGGAATCGCAGCGCGAGCGCATGCGGGACGCGGTGGCGCTGCTGCAGGAAGAAGGTAAAAGCATTCAAAACGAGATGGGTGGACTGGTGGAGCGGGCGCGGGCGGCGCAGCCGTACTTCCACGTTCTCCCTCCCTCTGAGATGGTGTCGCAGATGAACGACCTGTACAGCGTGATGGAGAAGGTCGCCATTCGTGCTGAAGAGCTCTACGGTGATCTGCAGGACGTTGCACACGCGCAGGAGGAGCTGGAGGCGCAGACGCGAGGGATTAAAGAGTATTTTCTGCAGCAGGAGGTACTTCTGGGCCGCGAGGACGACCTCCGCACGGAGACAGAGGCGGTGCGGCAGCACTTTGAGCAGCAGCTGCAGAAGCACCGTGAGAAACACCGTGCGGAGGTAGATCGTCTGCAGCAGTCCGTCCAGGAAAAGGAGCAAGCCATGCGGAAAGCGTTTCAGCAGTTCGGCACAAAATAAAAGAAGAAGGTGTTTGTCGAAGAGTGCGACGAGTCTCTTTTCAAATGCGTCTCTGTGCCGCTGCCGCTGCTGCTGCTGTTGAAAAAAAGATTAGTGCGAAACGAGCATCTTTACCGGTGTTCGTCTGCGTTTATTTTTGTTTCTGAATTCCGCGGCGCAGCTACTTGTTTCACCCGTCATCTTTTTCTCTGCCTTGAGCAGGGCACAATTGCCGTGCGCTAAACCGCCTTCCTTTCTTTTTCTTTTAGACGCTTTTTTTTTTTTGCGCCCAATAGAACTACGCGGCACCTACAGTGCTTCTGATAGATGCAACTAGATATACTCGACTTCTTTTGTGTTTATCCAATCCTTGGGCCATGATGGCCCAAGACATCTCCGTTGTCCAGTATTTGTTATGCCAATGTTGACAGAAGAGAAAGCGTAACCATACCTTGCAGTCTGTGCACTTCGCTGTTAGAGGATTATTTGGCACGGTAAACGCGTATTTCGAACACGCGAGAGAGAGAGAGAGAGGAGCCGATGTTGAGTAACGGTGGGCGTGTGCGTCGCATGCTAGCAAAACATGAAGACGGAGAGCCGGTATGAGAAGGCTCACAACTAAGCCTTTGCGCTGTTTTCTACGTTAGAGAGGAATTTAGCATAATGAGCGGCGGGCGTGATTTCTTTTTTTTTCCTTTTTTGATGGAGGCTCCGCCGAAATGGAATCGTATGCTTGCGGAACAGTTTATTTTTATTATTGTTGCTTCGTGCGTGGATTTCGTTACCGATGGTCCTTGCGGCACTTTTATGACATCGCCTTCCTTTCCCTTTTTCTTCATTTTTGACGTTCCTGCGGACAGCACAGCGCGAAGGAGTTCCACCCACGCCGCGCTTCACTCCCACGCTGACTACTGAGTCGATACCCGCCCAACATTACAGGTGGAAACGGAAGTTCTTTGTTTTGCCTTTTGTCTTATCATGGCGGAGTCCGTGATCCGCATTAAGCGGAACCACTACGTCCACATCCTGGACAACAACACCAACGTGACACGCACCTTGGTGGGACCGGACATTTACACCCGAAAGGAGCACGAAACGTGCCTCTTCGAGCCGCGCCCCTGCATATCCGTCCCACCGCGGCACTACTGCGTGGTTCAGAACCCCTGCGTGCGCACCGCTGCGGGGGATGCCGCCCTCGACGCGTCCGGGCAGGTGCAGCTGCGCCTCGGCGACGCAGAGATTCGCTTCGAGGGCGAGCCGTTCCCGCTGCACCCGGGCGAGGTCATAGAGGAGGCAGAGGGGCAGGCGGTGCGCAAGCTGCAACTTATCCCGAGCAACACCGGGTACTACGTCCGTTGTGTGCGCGACTTCACGGACGGCGGCGCCACCGTCGTTGCAGGGAAGGAATGGATGGTGGAGGGGCCGCAGACGTACCGGCCACGGGTGGAGGTGATGGTGGTGGCGGAGGTGAAGGCGACGGTGGTGCGGCCGAACACGGCGCTGCTGCTGGAGGCGAAGGTGAACTTTACGGACCGCCGCGGGCAGCGCCGCGTCGCCGGCGAGCGTTGGCTGGAGCGCAAGCTGGGCGCCTACCTGCCCTCCGTGGAAGAAACGGTCGTCTCTCTGGTGCAGGGTGTCCTGCTGAACGCGACGCGTGCCCTGCATCTGAGAGCCACGCGGACCTTCACAGACGCCTACGACAAGACACGCAACGCGGGAGAAGAGTGGCTGGTGACCTCTGCGGACGCCCCGGTGCACATCGTCGACGCCTACGAGACGAAGATGGCCGACGTGAAGGCCGTCTCGCTCAACTCGAAGGAGTACGCCATCGTCCACCACCCGGTCGATGCCGACACGGGCCGCAACCGCTTCGGCGAGACCGTCGTGCGCCGTGGCGAGTGCACCTTCTTTCTGCAGCCCGGCGAGTCGATGCCGGCGGGGGTGGAGCCGGTACTCGTGGTGGGTAAGGAGGAAGCGCTGCTGCTGGAGGCGGTGTGCGAGTATCACGACGGCGACGTGGTGCGGAAGCCCGGCCGTCGGTGGATGCTGTGTGGACCGTGCGAGTACACCCCCGCGAACGAGGTGAAGCTGCTCGAGCACCGCCGTGTGATTGCGCTGGATAAGAACGAGGGGATTTACGTGATGAACACGAAGACGGGCGGGGTGCGCGCCGTGATTGGCGAGCCCTACCTGCCCGACGTGCACGAGGTGCTGTGGGAGAAACAGCTGCCCATCGCCGTGGAGGAGTTGCTGGATTCACCCAACGGCCGCATCCGGACGACGGAGCGCAACCCCAACTTTGTGAGCCACCGCGAGAAGCACCGCATTATCCGCTTCAACGTGCAGCACAACGCCGCGGTGCAGATCTACGACTACCACAAGAAGCAGCCGCGGATTGTTCTGGGTCCCAACCTGGTGATGCTGGCCCCGCACGAGGAGTTCACCGTGCTCTCCCTGAGCGGCGGCGCACCCAAGGTGCCGAACTCGCTGCAGTCGCTGCAGCTCTTTCTGGGTCCTCGGTTCTCGAGCGACACGATCGTGGTCGAGACCTCCGACCACGCCCGCCTGCGCCTGCGGCTCTCGTACAACTGGTACTTTGACATCAACCGCACTGAACCGGCGCAGAAGACGTTCTCCGTGCCTGACTTTATCGGGGACTGCTGCAAGACGATCGCGAGCCGCGTGCGCGGTGCCGTCGCCGCCGAGGACTTCGACTCCTTCCACCGCAACTCCGCCAAAATAATCCGCACCGCCGTCTTCGGCGTCGACGAGGCGGGCGAGATAAAAAAGGAGCTGCGCTTTAACGCGAACGACTTCGTTGTGACGAACATCGACGTGCAGTCGTCGGAGCCGACGGATGAGAAGACGCGCGACAGCCTGCAGAAGTCGGTGCAGCTCGCGATTGAGATAACGACAAAATCGCAGGAGGCTGCTGCGCGACACGGCAACGAGTTGAAGGATCAGGAGGCAAAGGGCCAGCTGGAACGGCAGAAGCTTGTGGACAAGATAGAAGTGGAGAATGCGAAGACGCAGTGGCTGGAGCTGCAGGCGGGGAGTGAGGCGCTGCAGGCGAGCGGGCAGTCCGTGGCGGAGGCGAAGGCGCGCGCCGAGGCGCTGCTGATCGAGGTCAAGTCGGAGCTGCAACAGGCGCAGATGCGGGCGAAGGCGTATCGCATTTCGGCCGAAGCGGAGCTGCAGAAGCTGCAGCAGCGGCAGGCGCTGGAGCTGGAGTACACGAAGCGGCAAAATGAGATGGACGTGGTGAAGGCGCAGGCTGCTGCGGAGGCGGAGGCGGAGAAGGTGAAGCGCATGGTGGACGCCATCGGCCGAGAAACGTTGGTGGCCATCGCCCGTGCCGGCCCGGAGACGCAGGCGAAGCTGCTCGGCAGTCTCGGCCTCAAAGGCTACTTGATCACTGACGGCAATAGCCCCGTCAACTTGTTTGGTGCTGCCAAGGGCATGATTGGGGACGCTACGAAGTGAGGTTTAGGGAGTGTCTCAGACTGATTTGGGGTTTCTTCTTCTTTTTTGTGGGCGGTGTGCCAACCCTTCACAGACAGCGTAGCGCTGTAAAGGCGGATGTCGCACCTCCAACGGCTCCGTACGCCTCGTACACTCGGAGGGAGGGATGGGATGCCACCTCGCCTGACTTTCTCCGACACATCAACAAACATGTGTGTGTTTGATTTTCTCATTTTATCGGCTCGGTTTTTTTTTTTGCTACTTTACGTCTCTGCACGACACGACAACAGAAGGAAAGAAAAACGGCAGATGAGTGTTTTGCGTCGACTCTAGCGCCTTTTCAACACTTCAATGGGGTTGCCGGATGGCGCGGTCGTGGAGATGTGCGCAATGCGCTCACGCCAGCTTCTGTGACTCGCGCTCGACGCTCTCAGAGAAGGGAGGTGCAGGCAAACTACCCCTCAACGGCGCAGCAGAGGCGGTCAAAGCCGCAAACCGCAGCAAGTGCATCGACAACTCGTGGGCTTCAAGTGAAAGAAAGTAGAAAAACCAACCTCTTGTGGTTTTGCACGCCACCTATGTAACTCAGGCGCCTCTAACGCTCTTCTTTGTCTTCTCTTCTCTCCTCATTTTCCACGCCTTCGTGGACGCACCTTTCCCCCCTGCGTTTCTGGCGTGAAGTGACGTGTGCTGGAGGGCTTTTGGCGAAGGCAGCACCGCTCTTTTCAACGTGACGTATTCAGTAGCACGCACACATACGTGGAATCGTCCTTCAACGCTTGCGATTTCCCACTCGTGTCGCTTCTCGTGGACGTACTAAAAGAAAAACACGGATCAGAACACTTCGTGCGGATATATTTGACCAACTCCCCGCGGCTCGATCACCGTAGGCTTCCCGAAATTGCACAGCGACGGTTTTTTTTTTTACCTTTTTGTTGTTCTCTTTTGTAGCTGTCGCCACCATGCCGCAGAAATACTCCGACATGCACTACATGGCTGACATGCCAAAGGCCATGATCGAAGACGCGCAGACGACGGTAATCGAGGCATTCGATTCGGAGTCGCTGGAGAACGCAGTGGCGACGCACATTAAGCACGAGTTTGTGAAGAAGTACAAGGGCGTCTGGCACTGCGTGGTGGGGCGGAACTTCGGCTCCTTCGTGTCACACGAGATGAAGGGCTACATCTACATCACGTGGGGACAGGTGTCGATTCTGCTGTGGAAGACGGTGACCTGAGCCGCACCTGAGAGAGGGGATGTGAGATGTTTTCTACTGCCGCTGCTGCCGCCGCTGTTGCTGTGGGGCGCCGAAGCCGAATTTACAGCAGCACATTTTTGAAAACGGAGGAAAGCAGCGGCTGCACGTTTTGGGGAAGCACATTGTTTTCCAACACCCAAGCAAATGCGGTGATGCGCGGTGATACGTCGAAGGCGTCGCCTGCAACGGATGTATAGACTCTTCCATTTATGTTCTTTTTTTTCTTGTTTGGTGGTGTTACGTCGTTTGCATGTAAAAAAAAGTCTAATTCTGCGGCAGGCAGCTCGCTGCGCTGAGAGAAACTAAAATTCTAAACAGCGCACCATCGGAAATGGTTAACGAGCAGCGCTGAAGCGTTACCGAGGATGTTCCATCACTTTCGCTAGCGAAGTGAGGGAGGTGGAAGAGGCAAACTTCACCTTCTGAGTGCGATATGTAACGGTGCGGAGGTGAAAGAGTGTGTTGTTCTCGTCTACATGTGTCACAGCTCTTTGACAGTGGGTTTCTCCCATGGACGAGATCTACCGCTGTTTCGGACAAAAAAGGGGCAAAGCCTTGTAACCGCGGTGCTGTAACTTGGTTTCCATTCTCTCGCCTCTGCTAACTTCTTTTGCTTCGTGTTCCTTCATTTTCGCTTCGAACGTCGTTTAGAAGCACAACAACAAACGTGGCATATTTTCCCTTATCTCTGCTGCTTCCCGCACTTGAAAAGAAGTTGCACAAAATGGCTGGCAAGTTTCGTGGGGAGGTGGGCAAGCTCTCCAAGCCAAAGAAGAACAAGTCATCAAAGCGCGCCAAGAGTAAAAAGGTCGTCTCGTTAGTGAAGCGCAGCCGCAAGTTAGACTCCGAAGCGCTGCAGAGCCGAATTGCCGAACTCACAAGCGGCAACGCGGCCGGCGCACACCCAACGATTGGCAGCAAAGCAGCGAAGGCCAGCGCGGCGGGAGGGTCTCCATCGGGCAAGGTGCAGGTGGGCAAGGCGGCGCTAGAGGTGGTGGGCAAAGGCAAGCGGGAGCGCATCGTTCCAGAGAAGGACGTTGCCGTGCAGCGGACCACCGCAGAAGCCATCGGACTTAAGATTCTGCACCAGGCCGTCAAGAATCAGAGCCACGAGCGACTCCTCCCCCACCAAAACCGACACGACTACGAGTACCGGCTGCGCTCGGTGGCCACGATGGGCGTCGTGCAGCTCTTTAACTCGTTGGCGCAGTCGCGGAAGGCCAGCGCCGCGCTAGAGGCGGAGGAATCGCGGATGACATCTGACAAGGTGATGGAGAAGAAGCAGGTGGCGTCGAAGGAGGCGTTCCTCGCAGCTCTGCGGCAGCCGCAGCATCGCTAAGGGAGCTCGTTTCTGTTCTCTTTCCAGAACGACCCCCGTGGTGTTCAGCCGCCGTGCTTGGTGTGGGCTGCTGCGTTGGTGGCGAAGCGGCGGGGCAGCGTTTAATACCTTGTTGGATAATTGTTCGATTAAGTAGTCTGCGCCCCACACGCCTGTGGCAATAACACGTAAAGCGCCGTGAACAAAGAGAAGGGGTCCAAAGCAAAGCGCGTGCATTGGACAGACGGAATGTAACAGCTCCTTTTTGATATATTTGAAGGTTCCACAAGCGACGCACACTGGCACGAGGCAGAGAGCAGCCTGCAAGTTGCAGCTTACCTCTTGTCACCTCGCTGTCCAACTCAGTGTCGAGCAGCGTTTCTCAAGCCGAACACAAAAGCACCGCCTTCTTCTGTATACACAAAAGGCTTTGCTGGAAACGATCGGAGCGACTCTGTTGTGCCACGTGTTCAACCTCCGTTTCTCTGTCGGGCTTCTCGCACCTTCCCAAAAGTTGTATTCCTTCTCTCTCTCCCCTTACTATTTGTTCATCCGCCTAACCACTAAACTACCCGATTGTTTTCTTCACACGCCGTCTGTGCGGCTTTTCACAGAGGCGAACCGTATTGCAGCTTCTTCTGCTATCGATCAAGGAAGACAGGAGCGCGCTACACCCACTTCGTCAACAAACTGCTTTCACAGCTGTAATCGTCGACTACGCCTCCCCCCCTCCTCCGCTGCTTTTTGTTGCCGTCGCGTTTTCCCCTCGTCGTGTGCGGAGCTCACGCAGGTCTTCTCTCCATTTCTCTGGTTTAGTGCTTTTGTTTTCCAACGCCGTTCATCTTGGATTCCTCATGTACCGCCCTAACGTGTGCTGCTTCATCTTTAATGAGAAGGTGGAGTTCCTGAGCTGCCAACGCATCAAGAGCGAGCACTATCAGTGTGTGCAGGGTGGCATCGAGGCTCGCGACCACGACGTGACGTTGGCCGCTTTTCGTGAGATCGAAGAAGAGATCGGGCTGCGTCCGGAGGACCTCACCTTCGTGCAGGAGATCCCGCCGCCCAACGGAGATGCGATGAACTTTGCGTACTCGCTCTCCGCGCACGCCAACCTTCGCAGCTACGGCTACATTGGACAGAAGCAACGCGTCTTGCTGTTCTATACGCCGTCAGCGAATATTGAAAAGGTGGTGCTCATCCCACCGCCAGAGCTGCACGCGCAACAGGAGTTTCGGAAGGTGGAGTGGCTGCCGATCGAGGAGCTGACGGCGCGGTCGATGCCGGAGAAGATGCACATTTTTCGGGCCGTGTCCGCCGTGGCCCCCGACCTTGCCCGGTCGTTTCTCCAGTCGAGAGGGATCCTTCCGGCTACATTGGAGTCCGCGAAGTATTAATTTATGTGCATACATCACCCTCGGAAAGACGAGTGAACGCAGTGGGCGAGACAGGCGGTCACCAAATCGGCGTGCATCATGGCTACCGCTACGATCTGGGTGTGAACAGACTCGTTGACATGCGAGGCTTTGTGTACACGTACTTCCGGAGACTCCTTTGCACACACTGAGATCGTTGTGTGCCCATTGAAACGTACATGTTCGTTTTTTGCTGACCGTCGTCTTTTTCTTTGTTTTCCGCGGCGCTTCGCTGCGTATACCGCAGCAGCGACCACGTGCAGCAGCGAAACGCTGTTTCATCGAACCAGCGTGAAAACACGCTTTTTCAGATTGTGCTTTTTTTTTTTAGGACGTTGTATTACGTCAGCGACGTTGCGTACCAAAAAACATGGGAGTGGTACAGCAAGAGAGGAGAACTGGAAAAGAAGTACGAAAGCACGACGCTGCCCGGTCAACGCGCGCATCACTGGCCGCACCGGTGTGTTATCTGTTTCTCTTCCGGCCTGAGCGGCAACGCACGAAGTCTCGCCGACGTCGAACCTCCCAGAAAGCACCGTTTTGTCTCCACGGCGGCGCCATGCATCACCGACCTGTTCTCTTTTCTAGCCTTCTCTCCTCACATCTTACTCCTTCTCCTTCTCCTTCCTCTTTTTTTTTTTTGCTTCCTTTCTTCACTGGAAACCACGCCATTTTCATCTCCACACACACACACCGAAGTAGGTTAGATTTCATTATATTTGGGGTTTTCACGTATCTCTTTCGTTCTCTTGCACCGTACCTTTGCGCGACTGCGTGGGAGAGAAGAAGAAGGGGAAGGAGCCAAGGCAACACGATTGTCCGTCCATTAACGAAACATACAAACCGAAAAAACCGGCACACACACACACAAGAAGAGACGCACGTGATAAATCGCGTTTGTTTTCCTTCTCATCATCCAGATCAACAGCTGCAGTTTCTCTTTTTTCTTCGTATTGTACACGAACAGAAAGGCGAAGAGCAAAGTATATAGTCCTAGTAGATCGCCTTTATTCTTCTTTGTCGTCTTTCCCCCGCTTTTACAGCTATTTATTTGTCGTGCTGTTGTATCTCTGCTGCCTCCGATAGCCATCAGAGCTGTGCTGTGTGTTGCGTCTTCAGCCGTGGTACGCTACGCGGACGAAGTCTACTGTGACCATTTGAAGGTGACTTTCTCTCTCTTAAAAAAAAAAAATTGTTTGTTTGCTTTGTCGTTGAGTCACCATACGCAATGGATCCGCCGCACGTCCCCCCGTCACCGCAGCAGGCGCCGATAGAGGCACCCGGCACCCACCACCCCGCCGTCTCCATGCGCACCGAGTCCACCATCTCGCTGGAGCTCATCCAATCCGTCACCATCAACCGTGAGAAGCTCTCGGAGTGGCACCACAAGATTCGCGCAAAGCTGTTTCCGATGGTGTCGGGCTTTTTCGTGCGCTGCCGCGTCGAGGACTCCGTCGACGGCCGTGCGCTGTACAAGGTTGGCCGCATCAAGACGCTCAAGCCGGACTGGTCCGTTGAGCTGGACCTCCTCACGATGGACGAAATTCGCGCCGGCCGCAACAACACGAACTACGACTGCATCAGCAATGCCAAACTGTCGGCGACGGAGTGCAACACGTGGCTGACGCGCGTGTCGCCGGAGTTGCTGTCGGAGATCACCTCGACGATCTACCGCATGGAGGAGCGCATGCACATGATGGAGGCCGTCATCCTAGCCGAGCCGGCCTTCCACAGCCGCCGCCGCGAGGATCGCCGGCGCGAGGAGCAGACGAGCTCGGCGGGTCCACCGGTGCCGGAGAAGTACGTCTTCTCGCAAAACGTGCTGCTGTGCGAGGACGACTACGTCAGCCTGCCGCAGACGGTGACGATTGTGGACTTGTTCCAGAACGCCATCGGGCCGAAGGGCGTGGCGGAGCCCGATACGCCGCGGGCCGGCGTCGCGCCGAACACCCGCTCCCGCGTCGGCGACGAGTCGGTGGCGAGCCACAGCACGATGATGCAACTGCAGGACATGCGCAACTACATGAACTCGCCCACGCAGCCGCCGGTGGACCCTACCCGCCTCATCGACATGATCCGCCGAGCCGCCAACCCCTCGCACAACAGCTTCACCTACGACAACTTGCCGGACTTCTGCAAGCTGGTCATCTCGGTCTGTAGTATGTGCCGCGAGGTGGTGGCGAAGGAGCCGCTCTTTGTGCACCTGAAAACGCCGGTCACCGTCTTTGGCGACATCCACGGCAACTTCGCCGATATGGGATACTTCCTGGAGAAGGTCATCGCCTTCGATGACGTGATGCTCAAGTACACGATGCAGAACCTCCTCTTTCTCGGCGACTACGTTGACCGCGGCGCCTTCTCACTGGAGTGCGTCATGTACCTCTTCGCCCTGAAGGTGATCAACCCAACCAAGGTGACGCTGCTGCGCGGCAACCACGAGTCGCCGGAGGTAAACGGCGACATGGACGTGTACGGCTACAGCTCCTTCAAGTACCAATGCCTCGACAAGTTCGGCCGCGACCGCGGGATGGACGTGTGGGTGGCGGTGAACGAAGTCTTCCAGTACCTCCCGGTGATCGCCGACATCGACAAGAAGATCTTCTGCGTCCACGGCGGCCTGCCGCAGTACTCGGGGGGCGAGGACAAGCGCCTGGAGATTTTGTCCGACCCGAACTTCCCGCGCATCCCCGTCGTGCAGTGCGCCGACCCGACCAACGTGGCGCAGCGCATGATGGTGAACGACCTTCTCTGGTCGGACCCCGCGCCGCCGGACCAGCAGCTGGACCGCTACGGCTTCGGCCCGAACCCGCGTGGACCGGACATTAAGACGTTCGGCTCGCGCGCCGTGGACATGTTCTGTGAGCGCTACAACTACCAGTACATCTTCCGCGCCCATCAGGAAAAGGCGGATGGCCTGCGGCTGTCCGACAACGCGCGTGTGGTGACCATCTTCTCCACCTCCGACTACGCCGGCCACCAGAACGGTGCGGGCTGCATCTTCGTAGCGAACGGAAAGATGCGCATGGCGATCAAGAAGCCGCAGCGACAGGAGGTGCAGCGAGATACGAAGGGACCTGTCTCGCCGCGGACGCTGGCGAAGAACGCGCCGGGCTTTGTGGTGCGCATGAAGAAGCCACAATAGTACAAGCGCTTACGAGGGAAGAGGGGGGGGGGGAATCCGTGGACAGGCGAGCGCTGCTGGTGGTGAGCCCAATGCGACCTGCGATCCAGAGAACTAGGATCCCCGTGGGAACGACGGTGAAATCACTTACGCCTGTCAATCCATATAAGAGAAGGGCAGCTCTCAAGTGACGGTGACGGAGGGCACGGTTCGACTACTCGTGTTGACTCGCGGGATTGCTGCAACGGCCGTGCGCCGCGGCTGCGTATTTGTCTCTTCTTGTACTTGCTTTAACTGGCGTTGAGGCCTTTTTTCCCTCTTTTTCCTCTCTTTGGTTTTCCTGTATTGTGCAGTATTATATTCTGATCGAACGGCGCTCATGTAGAAAGAAAGCGTGGTTGCACTCTAATCGCGCTTTTCATTCTTGTTTTTTTCTCTTTTTTGGTGGCGGTAAACACCAGCGCTCTTCTGATCTCAAGCGAAAGGAGAATGACTGCCGACCGCAGACGGAGAGTGCACGCGCGCACACACACACACACATACATACACTGTCAAGAAGGAGCTTCGGTGGAAGTAGATGGGACGGGCAAGCTTATCGAGACGGCACGACTGCTTACACACCTTGTGTACTTGCGCCGGCGCTGTCGCAGTTCCTCGTCAATTGAGAAACAGATGTAGGGGAACTACAATGGAACCATTCGTGTGGCGGTCAGCGCCCCCTTTTTTTCTCCTCTGTGTTGCTGCACCTCCACTCTCCTCTCTGCAAAAAAAAAAAATTCATTCTTCGTCGAAGTTGGTTTCACTGTCCGGACCGTTGATGTTCATTTTAGTTGCGTTTCCTTGCTTATTACTATTATTATTATTATTCAATGCTTTGTTTGTTTGCGTGTTTTTGGTGTACGGTGTTCTGTGGGCCTGTTTGCACGCCAGGGATGCGAGGCGAGTCAAAGGAAACGAGTACTGGGGAGTCGGATCACGAGCGCCTAAAATGCTAAAGGAAGTCTATGTGTTCTTTCTAGGATGTACGACGCGTCTTGAAACGGTTCGTCTTGTGCACGCACCACCCGCTTCGGAGAGCAAGCGTGCAAACTGGGCCGGCGATTCTTCGTGGCTGCTCCTCTTCTCTGTTTTTACTCCCGTTTCCCTTTTCTTGGCTTCATCGATGTTTGCTTACAACGCCGGTTGCGATGTTTTCATATCTTTTCATTCTTTGTCGCTTTCTAGAGAACTTCTTTTGTTATATTTTTCATCGCTTTGTGTGAGGTTTAATGCGTGTTTGTATGCATTGACTATTGGCGTATGTGCGCATGTGTGTGTTGTGCTGCAGGACCTTTCATGGCAAAGAAAGAAAACATGCAGCTGCGTTGTCCACTCGCAACTCTCTTCCCCTCTCTCATTCGACTTCAACTATTTAGCCAACTGTTTCTGCGCTGGGACGGTTGCGTTAAGAGGCTCTTCTACTATTCCTCTTATTGTTGTTGTTATGATGATGATGTCTACAGCTGCATTCTCTGTAGCAGCTTCTAAGCGTACGAGTGAAAACCCCCAAAAGATTTAAAACGTTGAAGCATGTTGACGAGAGCCAACAGGCTGCAGTAGCTAGAATAGAGCGCCAACCTTACTAGTGTTCGAAGGAGTGACATGGAAGACGATATCGACAAGTGTGTGACCCGTGCGTCGACCGAGCCTCAGGCCGACCAACCTCCTCCTTGAGTGCGCTTCTCGAGGCGAGAAAACCGCGCCTCGTAAAAGAAAAACGTTGGTGTGCGTGGGGTAAAAACCAAAAATACATCTTTGCTTCTTCAGCGTTTCTGCCGGTCGAAGAGCGGGCACAGCGACGGCGGCTCTGCTGTGGCGCAGGGTGGGGAAAGCCCTCTCAACACCGTTCTCTCGATGCGGACTCATCTATTCCTCTTCTGGGCTTTCATCTCTGCTTCTTTTGTTCTCTTTACAACATACGCACGCACGCACGCGCTTCTGGCCTTCGCCTCCAGTGCCACAACACCAAGAAGGACTCGTCGTCTGGAGCGGTGGCAGCATTGCTGAGTACTCTGGCAGCCGCCAGCCGCATATTGAAAGAAAAGATGCGTCGCTGCCCACTTCTCTGTCTGCAGTTTCTGCTGGCCACCCCTTTCGATCATCAACCCATCGCCGTGCCGTCGATTCCAACCTTCAATTCAGTAGTGCAGAACATCTTGCCGGCGAAATCGGAGCTGAGCCGCGTTGATGAGGTGAGTCTCCTGCTGAAGCACCTGCCTGGGGCGTGTGACAGGGCGAAGGGGCTCCAGCACGATTCGCAGTACGCCAGCCGGTACTACCGCGCCCGCTTCCATCGGGGGTCGCAGCTCCAGCAGAAGCAGCTACGGCAGGTCACATCGCTGAGTTTGCCGGCGGCACAGCAGTGGGCACGTGGGTGTCTCATCCCTGTCACCGATCCCTTCCAGTGCTCTTGAGGATCACAACTTCCTCCTCTCGGCTTGAAGCGAGAGAGGGGTTCGCTGCAGCAGAATGCGCGACTGCTGGGCGGAGGGAGTAACGGCTGCCGTCTTCTCCCTCTAGGGCCGGTGCATCAGTACGTCAGCACTCTTTTGCGGGGATTACTTGTCCACAGAACGTGCTGCTAAGCTATGGACTGCCTCGCCATGCAGCCCACTGTATCACCGAAGTAAAGAAACAACAATAATGTGAGTTCGTTGTGTCCGTGAGGAGAGAGACTTCACCGGCTTTGCAACTTCTTCTTTTTATTCTTGCTCTCCCTCGCAGCTCCGCTTCGCCACTTGCGTACGTGTCTTTCAACGGCCGCTATTTCGTAGAGGGGAAAGCCTGCTGTCACCAGCCGCAATCTCGCTCTGCAGCCTCTGCCCATTTTGAGTCTTCTCTGCTACCCTTCTCTCGCGACGCATCTCTATTTTTCTTATTCTCCGTATACGTTGACGACCCCACGCCCGCACAGTGGTGGCCAGCGTTCCACTTAGCGCTGTACTTCTTGCTGATTCTGCGGATAAAAAACAATAGTAAAACAAGGAAGACTGCAAGCGAGGACAGCCGACTCGGTTTGTTCTGTGTGGCGCTGACGGCACAAGCAGTTGCAACCCAGGCTACTCCAACTACACTTTTGTCGCTGCTGATCGTGCAGCTCGCAGCACGCGTCGGCGCTTTGTTGCTCGTTGTCTCGCTCGCTTCCCGCCTCTCCCTTCATGCTGCGGTGGACACGTCGAACGCTCACGGCGGCGGCGGTCGCAGGCCTGGAGATGGTCGCCGCTGGCGATGCAGCGAAGCAAGAGGCTTCCCTGCGCAGCCTCCTGCAGCGACACGACGAGGGCGTTGCGCGCAACACCAAACGCACCATCACCGTCACCAACACCTACGACACGACGGCGGCCCTCTTCTTCGACCACTACAAGTTAGCCGTGCTGCCGTCTGTGAGTGGCGGTGCGGCCCGTCAGCCGCTGCGTGCGCAGCTTCTCGAAAGTGGTGCCGTCGCGGGTGTGCAGCGGTGCGTTGTTGCGCCATGGCTCCGTGAGGGGGAGCGCCGGGTGGCGGTCTTCGGCTGCCGAAGTGTGCACTACCTGCGCCGGCAGCTGCGCACGGACACAGCGCACGCCTACCTCGTTGTCGACTCCTCGCTGAGGGACCTCACGGAGGCAGCGGCGGCGCTGACGCCGGAATTCGGGCACCGCGTGTACTTCCTGCGCTGCGAGTCGATGTTTGCGTGCTTGGCGGTGCTGCAGCCGGAGACGGTGGACGTGGCGCTGGTGCCGATGCCGGTGCCTTTCTGGTCCAGACAGGGCAGCCACCGACGCCTTGTTCACTTTGACTTCTACTGCGCGGTACACCGCGCCTTGCGTGTGCGGGAGGCCTCGACGGACCCGCGCGGCGTTGTTCTCTTCACGGACTGCGAGCCGTACGCCGCCTTTATGATGGAGCACCTGGAGGAGGCGAGGCTCATCGTGCCCTACACCCGCAAAAACCCACAGGATATCTTTCGCCGGTGGCTCCCGTGCGATGCGGTGGTGACGCTGGAGGGCAAAGGCGACCGCCGACGGCGGGAGTTTCCGCAGCAGCGGGAGAGTGCGGTGGTGGCTCTCGCCGCCGCCAAGAGCGGGCCCACCACCGCAGAGGCGTGTCAGCTGTTGTCTGCTTACGACTACGCCCGAAAGCACTACCGTGACCTCGCCACCGAGGGAGCAGCGTCGTGACGAGGACGGAGGGACACTCGTCCTTCACCTTTCAGACGATGGTATTGACGCGGAGTTACTGCTTTTTTCGTTGACTATTTTGTTCTTCCTCACATTTTATGGTTTAGCTGTTCCGCCCTGTGCGTGTGTGAGCACGCCGCTGCTTAACTTCATGCAGAAGCGAGTTGAACACAACACCGATAAGAAACGGCGAGTCTCCCAAGAACAAAAAAAAGTATAAAAATACCGCGATGACGAATACGATAGCCCCCTTCTCTCACGCAAAGCGACGAGGGGCAGCGCGCCGCTTCCCTAGTTGGCTTTGCAGGCGTCATTGGCCCTGCCGCAGCTTGTTTGCAATGCAAGTCATCGTCTACCTTCGCCTGCTGGTTATCTTGCTTCTCATTCAAGCAACGCTCCTCTGTCTCATTTTATAACCAATGATGCGCTTTCCCTCCCTCTCCTCTTCTCTTTTCCCTTTCGTATAATTCATGCTTTGGCTTTCCTGCACTCGTGATACTCTCTTCTGTACTCGCCCACTGGTAGAGAGAGAGAGAGAAAGAAGGAAACATCGAATTGGCGACACCCGCATCCGATACACACGCTGCCGCCGTAGTTGTCGACGGCGCTATTACTGCTGTTGTGTTGCTTTGGCTATTATTATTATTCTTATTTTTTTTTTGCACTTTTCTCTTGTTACAAAAGAACGCACATCGATAATATTTTTTTTCCTGGCTCAGTCTTCAACGCCTTGAGTAATAACCGAAGAGGACTCCGCCTTTGCTGTGCAAACAACACCGTTTCAGGCTTTCATATAAGCTGCAGAAGACCGACGCCGTTGGGCGAACATCGTTGAACCCCTTTTCTTTTCTTTTCTCTGTTCTCTGTTCTCTTTTCTCTTTCCTTTTCACGTGCGCGGTGTAGACGTTATTTTTAGAAAGAAAAATCAAGCACGTGCGCTTACGTGCGTTTTTGTTTGTTTTGCTTTCATTTGCGCTTTTTTGGTGTCCTATACGAATAGAAGTTGTTGATTCAAAGGTTCAGAGACGGGCGCTCCTGTCATTTATCTTTCTTTCTTTCCCGCGTCACGGCCTCCTCTCGCGCTGACTCAGCGGCCGTGTTGTTGCTACGGAGAAAAGGTTCTGCACCGGCATCGCCTGCGTCGTTCCGACACCAACGGTGCTCTGCGCTTTGTGTGCATGACGGAAAAGAAAACGTCTTTTGCTGCGTATTTTCTTTTTTAATTTTCAAGCAGCACGTTGCAGCACAAACTTCCACGTCTGCTTCGTTTGCGTAGATCACACACGCACACCTAGAAAGAGAAGGAGAGATAACCACTCGTCGGATTCACAACGGCACGACGTCGTTGCACCGCAGACCCACGCCGTGCCTTCGCGTCTCACCTCTTCTTTTTTCCCTTTCTCATTTGGTAGCCGCTGTAATGACTGTTTTACCTTTCCCGGCCATCAACGATGTGTCGGAGCTGTACATGACTGATGACATCTACGACTTCTTAGGCGAGGGCACCTTCGCCTCTGTCTTCAAAGGCGTCAGCCTCCTCACACGTGATGTGGTGCGGGAGAACCAACTGGTGGCTCTGAAGCTCATCGGTAAGCGCAACTTGACAAGTGACAAGCTCGTGCGCGATGTGGTGAACGAGGTGCACGTGCTCCGTCAGGCGCACCACCCCAATTGCGTGCGCTTTATCGAGTGCGTGCAGACGCCCCACCACGTCGTCATTGTCACCGAGTACGTCGAGGGCGTGGAGCTCTTCCAGGCGTTGAAGCAGCGGAAGTTTACGGAGGGGATGGTGATGGAGGTGATGCAGCAGCTGCTGAGCGTCCTCGCGTACTTGCACGACACCCTCCACATTGTGCACCGCGACGTGAAGCCGGAGAACATCATGGTGAACACCCAGCAGTCGCCGACCCGCGTGGTGCTGGTTGACTTTGGGCTGACCCGCAGCTGCGAACGCAGGCGCCAGCGCATCCCACGCGACCTGGCCTCGCGCTTTCAGATGCAGCACTCGCAGCCACCGCGCGTGCTGCCGGCGCGCAACATGTCGCTCGACTCCTTTGAGTGCGACAGCCCGATGCTCGCCACGCCCTGCGGAACGCTCAAGTACGCAGCGCCGGAGACGGTGCAGTCCATCACCCAAAGCGCCCAGCTAGCGACGACGAAGGAGCTGCTCTCTCGCCTGGACGTGTACGCGGCGGGCGTCATCATGTACGTCATGCTGAGCGGTGCGCTACCCTTCAAGAACTTCGCGAACAAGGCCAATTTAGTGCTGGAAATGCGGACGGCGCTCTCCTTTGACGGCCCGCGGTGGGCCGGCATCAGCGCGGATGCGATCGAGATGAACCGGGCGCTGCTGAGCTTTGATCCGGCGGCGCGACCGCGAGCGGCGGAGGCGCTGCAGCACCGCTGGTTTAAGTTGGGTGGAATGGCATTTTCGCAGGAGGCGCAGACGCAGGTGGCCCCGGTGCCCTGCAGTCCGCTGGACGCGTCGATCTGCGAGCGAGGAGCGATGACGCATGCCTTTGAAGCGATGCGCGCTCCCGAGTCGGCAATGTACTTCAATAGTGGTGGAGTGACGACGAGCGCGAATAGTAATAATAATGGAGGTGGTGGTAGTAGCAGTAATGGGGCGTCCGTTGGGGGCATGACGGGCAGCGGTGGGGGACGGACACCGAATAGTCGCTGTATGAATGTGCCGTTTGGCCAAAACCTGGCGCCGCCGCCCATGGCAGCGCCGCAGCCATACAAATCGAGCTACTTTGACTTCGCCTGACCTCATCTTTCTTTCTGTTTTTTTTTTGTTCATTATCATGCCGTTTCTTATTATGATTTATTATGTAATACACTGCGATCTGAAGCGCTTGATTATGGGCTTTTTGTTCTTCTCCTGTGATTGAATCGGCGCCAATGTTTTGTATTAGAGATGATGCGCTCTCGCCTTTCCCTTCTTCTTCTCCCCCTTTTTTTTTTGATGGCACGCAAAGACGTACGCCTCCAAGGCTGGGACGTACGTTGGCTGTTCCATTCACTTTCTCCTCTCGTTTCTTTTGTTTTCTGTCGCTTTCTGTGTTGTTGCTGCACTGCTGTATTGGGTTGGCAGCCACCCTTCTTCTTCTCAGGTTTCTTCCGGTGTTCGGCGCTTTTCTTATTCCCTTTGCTACCCGTTTTTTTTTCCTTTTCGATATCTCTCGTATTCAACGTTTGCTGGCTCCGCGAGTTCCTCCAGTTTCTTCTCACTTTCTTCTTTGTTTCAACATCACTTGTGGGTTGATGCGCACGCGTGTTGCCGTCACTATGCGACGTCTAACTTTATCAAGCGCCTCTCTGAACGCATGATGGGTGCCCCTCTTGAGCAAGGTTGAAGGCGACAAACGCCTGAGTGCGCGTGCGCTGCAAAAAAATATCAAGGAGTTAGGTTATCATGGAAAGCAGCAAATGAGCTGCAAGATGCCATTGGCGTCGTTACGCACGTGCCAGGCAGCGGGTGCTTCGCTATCCCCTGTGTGCCTTGAAGACAATGGTAATGTGCAGCACTGCGCCGCTCTACGCTGGTGTCGTCTTTGCTCGATGACATAGAAGAAATAAAACGCTCTTCTTTGTTTTTGTTTTCTCCTCCGAGCCTCCTCCCAACTTCCGGTGTCGCATCTCCTCTCTTCTCCTCTCCTCTCGCTCTCTCCGCTTTGGTGTTTGCACCCGCACGCCCGCTCGCTCCTCAACGCGCATCGCCTATCGGCAACACCCGTGAAAAGAAAGAAATAACAACGTGATATAAGAGGCGTTGTAGTAACAATATATTTTCTTTTCGCTTTCAAAAATATTCACGTGCGTTGCTTCATACAGTGCTCCAGTACGCACACACACGCACAAGCATTTCCTTCTAGATTCACACTTTTCTCCTTCCATTATGCCGCGTCGCACTCGCGAGGAGTCGAAGGAGGCCAAGCCGGCCCGTGACACGAAGACTGCGGACAGCAGCGATGACGACGATGCGCCGGTGAAGGTTGCGAAGGCGGCAGCGACGGCGCACCACGACGAGAAACACACCGCCGTCGCGAAGCGGACGCGGACCGAGGAAAAGCCGGCCGCCGACGGTGCGGTGGCGGCGGCGAAGGAGGAAGAGGTGCCGAACAACGGCTGCGCCGCTACGGCACGTCCCTTCTCGGAGTTTGACATGAACCCCCAGGTCATCAAGGCCCTGCAGGCACGCGGTATCGAGGCGCTCTTCCCAGTGCAGGCGCTCACCTTCGATGCGATCATGAAGCAGACAGACGTCCTCGTGCAGGCACGCACCGGCAGCGGCAAGACCCTCGCGTTCGGTATCCCCATCGTGGAGCGTCTGCTGAAGCTGGAGGGCCACCTCACCCGCGGCCGCGGCCCCGCCGCCGTCATCTTCTGCCCGACGCGCGAGTTGGCCATTCAGGTGCAGGATGTGCTGCACGGCATCAGCTGCGGCCTCATCGTCGCGGCGCTCTATGGTGGCGTCGCCTACGCCAATCAGGAGCACGTCCTGCGCAGCGGCGTCGACATCATCGTCGCTACGCCGGGCCGGGCGAAGGACTTCCTCGAGAAGGGCACCTTGCACTTCGACCGCGTCGTGATGGCCTGCCTGGACGAGGCAGATCACATGCTCGACATCGGCTTCAAAGACGACATTGAGCTGCTGCTGTCTCAGGTGGCGGAGCAGAACGGCTCGGTCGCCGCGGAGAAGCCGGTGCACCAGACGCTGCTCTTCTCGGCCACGGTGCCCGAGTGGGTCCACTCCAGTTCCCTCATCGGCAAGAACAAGCAGTTCATCGACATGGTCGGCAAGGAGGCGGTGCGCACCGCTAGTACAATCCGCTTCTACCGCCGTAAGTGCAACTTCAACGAAATCTCCTCCATGCTGGCGGACCTCATCAAGGTGTACAGCGGAGCCCACGGCCGCACCCTCGTTTTCACGAACACCAAGAAGGACTGCCACGACCTGTCCATCAACAACACCAAGTTGGACTCGCAGTCGCTGCACGGCGACATGCAGCAGGAGCAGCGCGAGAGCACCATGAAGAGCTTCCGCGACAACAAGTTTAGCGTGCTGATCGCGACGGACGTGGCGGCGCGTGGTCTTGACCTGCCCATGGTCGACCTCGTCATTCAGTGCGCGCCGCCGCAGGACATCGACTCCTTCATCCACCGCGCCGGTCGTACCGGCCGTGCGGGTCGCAAGGGCGTCTGCGTGCTGCTGTACCAGCCGCGCGAGGAGTACGTCGTGGAGCGCATTGAGCGTCACGCGAAGATGAAGTTTGAGGTGCTGCCGGCCCCGACACGAGAGGAGATTCTCAAGGCCGTGGCGCGCGATGCAGCGGAGGACCTGGCGCGTGTGGAGCGCCGTGCGACGGACCTCTTCATGGACCAGGCCGCCGAGTTGCTGAAGGACGCCGACCCGGTCGAAATCCTCGCGTCTGCGCTGGCCGTGATGAGCGGGTACACCGAGAACATCACCTCGCGTGGACTCATCACCGGTACACAGGGCTACGTGACGCTGCAGATGAACTCGGACCGTCCGCTGCCCATCCCGGTGTTCTGCAGCATCCTTCGCAACAACCTCGGCGACGACACCTTCATGCGGTGCCGTGACATTACACTGCTGCAGGATGATCCAGGCTGTGTCTTTGACGTGCTAGAACAGTTTGCCGATCGCGTCATGAGCACCCCGATGCGCGGCATCACCTTCCAGCGCATCGAAACGCTGCCACCGATCATCGCACGTGAGCTGAACAGCGGCCGTGGTGGTCGTGGCGGTTCCTTCGGAGGTGGCGGTCGTGGCGGCTCCTTCGGCCGTGGCGGAGGTGGCGGCGGTTACGGCGGTGGCCGTGGCGGCTCCTTCAGTCGTGGTGGAGGCGGCGGCGGTTACGGCGGTGGTCGTGGTGGCGGTCGCGGTGGCTTCCAACGTCGCTACTAGCGGATGTATGAGAAAGAGAGAGAGGAGGGAGGGAGAGAAAGGTGACTTGTGGTGACGAGGGGGGCGCACTTCGTGTTCGACACAAATAGTTATACTTCTACAAACGCGTGTGCTCTTCGCGTACGTCGTGGTGCACTTCTCGCGCTGGCTGCTGTCGTACCATCGAGGCATTACTACGCTGCTTCGCTGCTCTCTCTCTCCCTTTCCTCTCTTTCTCTTTTCTTTCTCCGCTAGCTGTCGTTTGTTGGATTCACTGGATTCTTATTTTTTTTTTTTTTAAAGTCGTGCGTTGAAGGACCTTTCCGATTAACGAGGGGCCGTGCGGGGTGGTGTGGCGCAGCGCAGCCACATCACGGCCCTCTCGAACCTCCGTGTAACGCAGCGTGGTGCGCTGACCGGTGTGACTGTGCTGTGAGGCGCTTAAGATAACCGCCTCTTCTTCTCTTGTCTGGTCCTCTCGCTAAGGCATAAATTCTAACGCGCTGCGGCCACGCAATCAAGCAAAGAAGGCCGATAGATAACTTAAAATGTAACGTTAAGGTAAGCAGCTTTGCAAGGTGCTCTGTTTTCTGTCTTCTCGTTGTTGTTTTTTCTTGTTGGTGGTTTCGGCGGGGGTAAAGTTGATGATCTCGCTTCGCTTTTTGCGGTGCTGCGCAGGTGGAAAGGGTGTACGCGTATTCGCCGCCCGTTGCGGTGTTGATGTCTTTGTGTGGCGCTCTCCGGTGATTTCTCCTTTTTCTCTTCTTTTCTTTAAGGCGCCTGGAACTCACGACCAAGCGAGTGCGCCGTACGGCCACACGGACATCCCCCCTCCTTTCTTGTCTCTCCTGTCTGATTTTTACTCCAGCCGCATCGCTGTTTCGTGAAGGTCTCTCTGTCGCGCTTAAGCAACAGCAACATGCTCGTTTACGGGAATTCCATCTGCGGCCACTGACGGTGTGAACGTGGACGGCGGAGGGTGGGCTCATTAAGACTGTTTGGGATCTGACTGGACATATCGAGGCGGTCAAGGCGTACGGCTTGCCGTGTCGCGCGGTGTTCTGCGAGGCCAGCGTGCATTTCGGTAATGCATGGGAAGCAACGTGGACCGCGCTCCAAGCCAAAAAAGGAGTACCAAACCCACAGGTGTTTTATTTCTTCATGCGTTGCTGTCTTCCGCCGGCACCGGTTTTTGGTGTTCGGCGTGCCCCGTCGTGTCTCCATGGTTTGGGCCCGTATGTATTGTCTCATAGCGATCATCACCGCCAGCTTCTCTTCCTCTCCTCTTTTTCTTCTTTTCTTTTTCATCGGAGCAGTCCGACTTCTCTGGGGGCAACCCGCATTTGTGTGCTGCGACTACCTCCAATCGACAGCCGCCCTGCTCCGCTTTCCTCCGTTGTTTCGCTTCATTCCCCCTCCCTCGCCGATCTCCTCGCCGATCGCCCCCCTCCCCCCCTTCCCAATCGTCCACACACACACGCCGCACCCTCGCGCGTCTTCATCGCGATGGCGGCAGGGGGACGCAAGAAGGACAAGGTGCCGTTTCCAGGCTCGAAGGGCGAGACGACGACCAACTTCTACTCGCGAAAGAAATGGAGGGCGCTCATGCAGGAGACGCGGCTCGATGTCGCCGGCCGTGCCCTCGGCCCACGCGGCGGCCTCGTCGTGACCTCCGCCATCTTCAAAAACACCTACGTTGTTTCTCTAGATTTGAGCCACAACGAGCTGGGCGATGCAGGGGCGATGTCCGTCGCAAACCTGCTGCGCGTCAACACGCACCTGCAGCACCTAAACCTCTCGCACAACAAAATGACTGACGTCGGCGGCATTGCGATCGCCAGCGCCTTCATCCCCAATGTGAGCCCGACGGGGCAGCCGGGTCAGTGGAACCGCACCTTGTTTACGCTCATCTTGATGGGCAACGAGTTCTCTGATGACACGCTGCTGGCGCTGAGCAACGCCGCCGCGTGCCACCGCGACCTGACCCGCGTGGACCTCTCGTGGAACAAGATCGGCCCGAACGGCACGAAGTGTCTCGCGCGCGCGTACCAGCGCAACCCCCTCTGCGTCTATCAGCTCTCCGCAAACGCCCTCGGCGACGAGGGCACGGCGCACCTCTGCGATGCTCTGCTGCGCTACGGGGGGCGCAGCCAGCTCACGTTAAATCTGTACGCGAATGAGATCAGCTACAGCGGCGCCAACGCCGTCGGTAAGCTCCTCGCGCACACATCCGTGGTGCAGGACGTGAGTCTCGCCGGCAACACGATTGGCTTTAAAGGAGTGCAGGCGCTGCAGCAGCACCTCACCGACTTCGCGGTTCTCGCCGCGTGCCCGCTGCGGGCGCTGAATCTGAGCGACAACTGGCTCGGCGATGAAGGGGCGGCGAGCGTGGCCGCCATCATCGCGGCTGACCTCCCGGCGTTGGAGCGGCTGGATGTGTCGGACAACCAAATTAGCGATGTCGGCTGCACAGCCATCGTGACGGCGGTGCTGCGCAACACGCATCTGAGCATCCTCAACTGCGAGAACAATCGGCTGGGGGTGAAGGCGGTGGAGGCGGTGGTGCGGCTCGTGCACGAGTCCGCCACCCTCAAGTCCCTCAACCTGTCGGGCTGCATCGAGTCCGCCGAGCATCGCCGCACGCTGACCATCGCCGTGGGGGAGACGGACGGCCTTCACGTGGAGCTGGGTCCGAACCCGCTAGCCGCGACGGGCGCAGCGACGGGCGATGAGTCGTCTGACCTGGTCGTCAGGATGAACGAGCATCTGCAGATGCTGGCGGACCAGGCGGCCCAGCGGGAGAAGGACAACCCGCAGCCAAAGAAGAAGGCGAAGAAAGCGAAGAAAGGAAAGAAGACCACGGGCGAGTAGGCGGTGCGCTTGCGTGTTCCACTTCTTCGCGACAGACGTCGATGCAAACGTATTGAATTCGACGTCGGGCCGCCTGTTAGGGGTTGTTTCAACCGGATGTAATCTTGGATTGCCGCGTCCTTTCTTTCTTTTTTTTGGCTAGACGGTTTTTGTCACCGTTTACTTTATGTACAGTTGCCCTCAAACGCGATGTATAACGCGCGTTGCTGCAGGGAATAACAACCAAAATAAGGGCCGTACAGGAAGAGAAGCTGGTTTTTTTTTTTGCTGTTGCGAAGGACATGATTCAGCACTCGATGCTGCTCATGCAGCAAACATATACCGAATACCATGTCGGGTGCTTTTGAATGACAAACGAAGCATTTCTATTGCTGTACCATACCGCTGTTTGTGCACCGCAGCGAGTCGCTTTTCACCTTCTCCGCTCCCGTTTTCTCGCTTCTTCGTTTCTGTTTTCCTTTTTTCATTGAATTTCGTAGCGCAGTCGTCTTCTGCGCAAGTGAACGCGCAGGGAGAACGCTCATCGGCAAGAGCGAAGCAGCGGCGTTTACGGCTCTCGTCGCAGACCGCGCGCTATATCGGCGAAGGTACCCGGATCCAGTAAAAAAAAAGCGCCTACGTACCGTGCTCCTAGATTGACAACTCAAGGCGCGCAGCCTCAACACGCACGCCTGCACACCTTTAAATCTCCCTCTGCTTAGAAATTGAGGATCTGATCCAAGCAGCGCAGGGTCCGCCTTGGACATTCATAGAAGCGCATGCCTCGAATTCAAAGCCGGCTGCATGCGGATGAGCTGCTGAGCACGAGGCAGGCTTTAGCGAAGGCAGGTGACGTCAACGCCGCGCTACAGCAGCGCGTCGAGCAGCAGCAAAAAATTCTCGATGACGCAGAAGCTCAAAACAAAGGGCTCCGTGCGCAACTCGCGCAGGCACACGAGGAGGCTCAGGCAGCCCACGCGATGCTATCCGAGGTGCAGGCGCACTCCGACGAGCGGGAGCGCCGTCTGCGAGAGCAGCTGCAGCGCATGACGCAGGACGTGCACACCTTAGAGGAGATGGTGCAGGCAGCACGGCGACGTGAAGCAGCGCACGCACACGCACCGGGTGAGGAGAGCGCGCAGCGACAGCGAGCAGAGACGGGAGAGGTGCAGGCCGACGGCGAGTCTTCACACGATGTAGCCGCACGATCTTCTTGTCCTCCATGTGTCGCGTGTGAAGCGCCGCCCGACGTCCCCAAGTCTCTCGCGCTAAGTGCGTTGCCGGCACCGTCTGCACGTAGCTTTTATTGGCAGGAGCAGCTGCTGAGTACCGCGCAGCAAGCGACCGCGAGCTTCGACGTTGTGCGACGCCACACTCACGACCTCTGCCAGGCTCTCGGCTCCAGTACACCAAACCGTGAAATGGATAGCCTGAAAGCAGCACCGACGTCCACGTCAACAGGCGCGGGACAGGACTTGGCGGAGCGGTGGCGCCGCCAGCTGCAGCACCTGCAGAGCACCGTTGACGAAGTCGTCCAAGCAGACGCGAGGCTGATCAGCTTTCTCGTCCTGGTAGCGGGGCAGCAAAGCAAAGAAATCGCACGACTGCACCAGCAGTGGTCGGAGGCGCAGCTGACAATACACGAGGTGGAGGAAGTCCTGGACGCGGCGCAGACACGCGTGTACGAGCGTGAGCAAGAAGTGGCGATGCTGCGTGGTGAGTGTGCGGCACTCAGCGACGCACGGCTGCGTTACGAGGCACAAGTCAATACCCAACTGGGTGAACTGCAAGCCAACCGCGCCGCGGTGCACGCGGTAGAGGAGGAACATCAGAAGTACGTGGAGACACACAGTCGTCAGGTAGAGGCGCTGACGGTACGACTAGCGCAGTCAACGAGGCTTCATCAACAGGCCACCTCCTACGCCCACAAACTTGAGGCAGCGCTGCAGGAGAAACAACATTTATTAGAAAGCGCGGTTGCGGCCCGCAACGAGCGGCAGCGGCAAGAAGTGCTGACGGCGGCGGAAGCACAAGTAGAGCAGTTCGTCACGCAGCTGAGTCAATCTGCCCAACAGCTGCAATCTTCGCTGGTACATCTCTGCTCCGCCGCTCCCGCTTCACCGACGGCACCGACGAGTGCGGCGCCGTGCGCGTCCTTCAGCGTGCCGCCACCAAAAACGGCCCTTTCGGTGTCTTCGCCGTCGCCGTCGCCGCCCGGCCTGCGATCCGCTGCGGGCGTGTTGTCGTCGTCGACGCGTGTTGGCACCCGTTCACCTTCCTCTGTGCCGTATGATGACTCCATCTTTCTCGCCGACCTCACGCTACCGTTCTCCTTTGACGGTTAACGGCGTATCTTTGCCTGACGTCTTCTCCTTTCCCTTCTTTCTCTCCCCTGCTTGATGATGGCGGGGCTGTCGGGGCGGCGTTTTGAAATGGGCGTGGGAATGAGCGCACCCTCCCCAGCAAGGCCGCAGCGGAGGAGCTCTCTTGCTATTATTATTTTTAGATTCTACGGGGCTTCACGCGTCGGGTCCTCTCGTCTTCTGCTGGTGGTGGTGGTCGTCTCGCACCGCTGTTTTTTCCCGTGGCTATTGCGTTAGAAGAAGAAAAAGTAATATGGTACTCGTCCTTGCAATAATGGCGTGGCTTGCAATGAAAATGGTTTTCTCTTTTCGCCGGCTCCGCTGAAAGGCCTCTCTGTCACTCCCCGGAAGGCACGCCTGCTCGAGAGGCGCAGCTCGCAGCGCTCAGCTGAAATGGAAAAGAAGAATGGCCACACGGCTCTGTGGAGCACGCCGCCCGCAGCCGCCGTCGCACACGTGACGCATGCCCTCTTCACCCCACTTTCACCTTCTCTTCCCACCACTTTTCTCTCTTTCTCTCAGGTGCACCGTCGTCCACGAGCGACTCAACAGAGATACCTCCTCTCTCCATCACGCAGGTAGGGATGGTCACCGTGCTTGTGCAACGGCAGCGGCGAGAGGCGGCGCAGCGTACGGAGCGGCTGCGTGCCGCACGCCAGGCCGCCGCGCAGCTCTCCGTCGAGCAGACTCGATTCTACATGGATCAGAAGCGGCGGCAAGCCGCATCCGTTCGCGAAGATGCCCGCCAACGGTGGATGCAGGCGCAGGCCCGCGATGTCGACGCCATCGACGCGTTGGTGCAGCGCGGCATCGCCCAGCAGAGCGACGGCCACGAGGCGGCTGCGCGGTTACATGCAGATGGGCAGCGAGAGGCGTGCGAGGAGGCCGCGGCGTGGCATGCGGAACACGAGTTGGAGGTTGCACGCCACCGTCTGGCCGTCGTCTACACCCGGGCGGAGGCGCACGAGCGACACGCCCCGCACATCGTTGCGCAGCGTCGACGGGCAGCGGTGCGAGATGTGGAGAGGAAACGCGCTGCTCGTGTGGCGGCCGCGCCGGCGTCTGCGCTGCCGCTGGCGGAGGTGATGCGCAGTCTCCGCGCGGCACCCGTTGCGACAGAGAACTGCACGGCTGGCATTCCAGTGGCTTACCCGGCTGAGCTGCGTCATCCTAACGACGCTGCGGCTTCGTCTCCCCGATCGAGCTCTCCGGAGCAGCGGCGGTGGCGCATTTCGGACGTGGCACCACACGCACGAGTCACTGTGCACGCCCCGGACGATCCACCTCGGGGTGAACGCGTGGAGAGGAACGCAGGCGAAGTGAGAAACCTCGCGGTGGGCGTCGAGGACACAGACAGCGAGGAGAAGGCCGATCCGGTGAGGCACGCCACCCATGCCTACGCGCTCGAGTGTGCGTCGGCGCTGGCGCAGCGGGAGAAGACGCTGACGGACGGGCAGCAAAAAGCGGCGCAGCGGGCGGCTTCCGCGCTGCGTCGTCAGCACCACGAGCGGATGCAGGCAGAGGCGGCCCGGCAAGCGCAGCGGGAGCGCCTCGCCGCCGTGAAGGACGTCTACCGCCACTCCCGAGAAGAAATCAGCGCGGAGGCAGCACAGAAACAAAGCGGCAATGCTGCTGCTGGTGCTGCTGCACAAGTGTCCACTCAAAGTGGCAACGCCGATGCCTTCGGAGATGTCGGCAACTCTGCGCCGCCGCCACAACCGTCACCGCCGCCACGAGCGTCGCCGCACGGCCTAACACGTCAGCAACAGGCGCAGAAGATGTATCGGACGTGTGAGGACGACTTCAAGGCCACCTTTGTTGACGGCCCGCCGGTGGCCGTGCACGCAGAGCGAAGCACCACCCGCACCGCCCCTCTAGAGGAGCTGCTGCGTCCTGCGCAGGTGGCGGATCTGCTTTACAGTCATGCGCATGAATCCCCCTCGCGGGCGACGCGCATCGACACCGCACAACCGCCGCCGTCTAGCGCAGGCGGAGACGCGACAGCCACAACGGCTACGATTGCGAGGGGTGATGCACCTCCGGCGTCACGCGTGCTGCCCTCCGCGCCGCTGCACATGCGGCCCCTGCACCCCTACGGTGAAACCAGCTGTACCACCACGAACTACGATAGCAATAACAATGCGAATTCTCCAGGTGGCAGCCCCTACAGCCCTGCGCAACGTGCTGTCAATCCGGAAGGCAGCGGACGTGTGCAGGACGGTAGCGCCTCGCCACAGCCGTTTGTGCGCGAGACGCATCGGGGCGTCATGGGAGTGCCCTCCTCTACCCTTTCTCCGCTGATGCACGTCCGCGCCGTCACGCCACCGGTCCAACAGCAAACGTCTTCTTTATCTTCTTCGCCACCTCGTGTAACGGCACCATCGGCGGAGAAGCGGTCACAGGAGATCGCCATGTCGCCTCTGTCCACAGCGGCAGCAGTAACTGTGGGAGATGGTCGCAAGGTCAGCCCCGAGCCGATCCCTTCACCTTCTCAACCTCCTCCACCAGCTCTTCCTCCTTCCTCACCACAGCAACTGATGCAAGAGGAGGTCGTGAACGCAGCGGAGACAGCGGTGGTCCACGTGTCGCATCGATCGAGCACGACGGTGTCCGCTGCGACGACTCCGCTGAGCACCCCACCGCGCCCCGTACATCCACACGCGGCGAAGTCACCGCCGTCGTCGTCCACCTCTACGCCGCTGAGCAGCGCCGCGGAAGACTCTCACTTGTCCAGCGTTACGAGTGAGGGCAGCAGCGGCGGCAGCAGCTCGATGGACTCCTCGGGCGCCAGCGCTAGCACCGGCAGCTCATCGCTGCGTCACCCGCTGCCGATGATGACGGCGGAGCAGCTGAAGTTGGCGCTGGTGCGGCTGCGCAGAAGAATCAAGACCGCACAGATGTAGGGGAGCGGCGCTCAGCTGGTGAGGATGGGAGAGATTGGCAGACGATCCATTCCTCCTTCGCAGATGGAGGTTGCTGCAGGGCCCACCATCTTAGTTTTTTTTTTCTGTCTCTTCGTTGTTCTCCAGTAGATCCTTTTGTTTTGTATTTTCGTAGGTGTTTAGATTACGGTGACACCCATCGATAGGTGCGAGTGCACCGAGGCCGAATACGACGCTCAGTAAAGCGGGAGGGGTTAAAAAAGGCGACGCTGAGTCCAACACTCCCTCCCGCGTTATCTCCGCATTACGTGGCCTTTTGCAACCCGTTAGAACTGTCTTTACGTAGATTCCCCCCTTTGCCTTCCGACACATAGAAAGAACGAGAGAAAGAAAAGCAGCTGCACATTGTTCCTCCCCGTTAGGATGAGATCGCACGCAACTCCCATTCTTTTTCAGTAGGGTGTGTTGTGTCGGGGCTGCTCTTCAGCAGAGTTGTCGGTGCGATGATGCAGATACATGTAAATGTATATCTCCGCTACCGCACACGCGTTGGGTGAGAAAAGAAATATTCCTTGCCTGCGTGCGGTGCCACGACGGAGCGTTCCGCTCAGCGACGTCCCCGACGGTTTGCTTCTTCCTTTCAGTCTTCATCACTCCTCTTGACGCTCCCCAAAATTGACTCGAAATGGACCTCTCGCTGTGCCGGAGATCCACCCCGGCAGCCGGCGCACATTCGTATCGAAAGCACATCATCATAGCGATTGTTACTACTGTTTTTGTTCGCTCGTTTACACCGTTTTTATTTCCCCCTTTTTTTGGTTCTGGAACGGTACTCCTCGTGACGGCGATTTCAACGATTCTAATTAGCAGACTTTGCGCTTCCGCCACCTCCTTTGTATTCACATTTCAGCGTTCGCTGAGCCGTCCGATTGAGCTCGAGCTGCCGCAGGACGAAGATCGAGGCTTCTCGCTCTCGCCAACGTGAGCGTCTGACCGCAAAGCTGGTGTCATTTCTCCTCCCTTCTCCTCTGTACTGCGCCGTTTCTCCTTTGTCTCTTCATCTTATGTACTCTAACTTACATGGATAAAACAGCGACCTCTCTTCTCACTTCCTTAGCAATTCGAATAGTAGCAGTGAGAGAAAAGAATATACATATATATTGATTTGTTCGTTTGCTTCTATCGTCTCCGTCGTAGCGAATCTTCTCCCTCCTCTCCGCCTTTCGTGCTTGCCGACAAGTCCATCAACACGCAGACCTCATCACAACTGGAAAAGGAAAGAAAAACACGATGATGCGGGCCGCCGGCAGACTTCTGCCAGGCCGCAGCGCTTTCCTTCTTGCGGCTTGCCAGACGGCTCCACGGCGCTGCTTCACCACCTCCTCTCTTCTCTATGGAGCTGTCATTCCCTATAAGCTGGCGGACATCGGAGAAGGCATCACCGAGGTGCAGGTGCTGAACGTGCGCGTGAAGGCGGGGGACCGAATAGAGGAGTTCGATCCGATTTGCGAGGTGCAGAGCGACAAGGCTACGGTGGACATCACGTCGCGCTACTCCGGCGTGGTGAAGGCGGTACACATCGTGAAGGGCCAAACCGCACATGTTGGGCAGACTATCATTGACATTAACACCGACGACGGCCCGGCGGAGGCACCAGCGGCGGAGGCACCACCACCGCCTGCTGCTGCTCCACCAGCTGCTACTGCTGCCTCCACTGGTGCTGTGACTGGTGGAGCTGCCATCCCCTATAAGCTGGCGGACATCGGAGAAGGCATCACCGAGGTGCAGGTGCTGAACGTGCGCGTGAAGGCGGGGGACCGAATAGAGGAGTTCGATCCGCTTTGCGAGGTGCAGAGCGACAAGGCTACGGTGGACATCACGTCGCGCTACTCCGGCGTGGTGAAGGCGGTGTACGTGGAGGCCGGCACGACAGCGAAGGTCGGGTCTGTGCTTCTCGACATCGTGCCGGAGGGACACGAGGCAGCACCGTCGAACAGCGCCGCGCAGCAGCAGTCACCGTCATCGCCGTCGTCGCACCCTGCCGCCGCTGACGCCGGCGGGAGAGGTGGGGGGAAGGCGCTCGCCACGCCTGCAACGCGGTTTCTCGCGAGGGAGCACAAGGTGGATCTCGCGCGCGTGCCGGCAACTGGTAAGGGTGGACGAGTCACGAAGGAGGACGTTCTCCGCTTCGTGGCCGGTGGTCCTGCGACTGCTTCCGCGCCGGTTGCCGCAACGACTGCGGCGGCTCCGACAAGCGCAGCAACGCCGACCGGTACAACGGTTTCCGGCCTTGTCACCGAACCCGGTGACACCGTCGTGCCCATCGTCGGTGTTCGTCGTGGCATGGTGAAGACGATGACGCAGGCGGCCGCCATTGCCACCTTCACCTTCAGCGAGGATTACGAGCTGACGCGGCTGATCGCCATGCGTGCGGCGCTGAAGGACGTGGTGAAGGAGCGGAGTCAAGGCAAGGTGAAGCTGTCCTTCATGCCCTTCTTTTTGAAGGCGGCTTCCATCGCCATGCGGCAGCACCCCGACATCAATGCGCACTGCCCGCCGGACTGCGCCGCGACGATCCGCCGGGCGGCGCACAACTTCGGCTTCGCGATGGACACTCCAAACGGTCTCATCGTGCCGGTTATCCACCACGTGGAGCAGAAGTCTGTGCTCGAAATTGCGATGGACATGCAGGCCCTCATCGAGCGGGGCAAGGCGAACCGGCTGACGACCACGGACATGAGCGGCGGCACCTTCACCTTGAGCAACATCGGCGCAATTGGGGCGACGACGACGACGCCGGTGCTGCTGCCACCGCAGGTGGCGATTGCCGCGATTGGGCGGCTGCAGAAGCTGCCGCGCTTCGATGCGAAAGGCAGCGTGTACCCGGCGAACCTGGTCTGCATCTCGTTCACTGCGGACCACCGCGTCGTCGACGGCGCCAGCATGGTGCGCTTTGCGAACACGTACAAGGAGCTGCTGGAGAACCCGGACAACTTCCTGGTTGACCTGCGGTGAAGAGAGGAGCGAGGGGACGAGCACTGAGGGCGAACGCGTGTGGCGGACTCGTACTCAATTAAAAACGCGCTCCCTAACGATGATATCGATACGGGCGAAGTGGATGTGTGGTTTTGATTCCGGGTAAATATATAAAAAAACCTTCTTTACCTCCCTCTCTTTCTTTTCCTTCTCTGATTGCGAATTTAAAGCAGAAGTACCAATGAAAGCCCCAATCTGTTGTTGGGAAAAGGCGGGGGCAAACACGTGTGTCCAGCTGAATGAAACGGTGGTGTTGCACACGAACGATTTGATTTCTATGTTGATTATTTCCTTTTTTTTCTGTTTGTTTCTTCTCCTTTTCCCTTTTATCGCCAATTTTTGCGGTGCTGCGAGGGTGTGTTGCCTACGGCTTTTGGGGTTTCGTGGTGGCGCGGTTGTAGCGGTGTATTTTGGCGCGACAGCGCCGTTTCTGCCGAGGAAAGCAGGAAAGCCCTCTTCGTTTCTTTCCCCTCCATTTGTCCTCTGTTGATCTCCTTACTCGTTGAAACATGCGTTTATTTTGTTGTTGTTATTGTTTGCGCCTTTGTCTATGTACCGTGACGCACCGCCTGCGATTGCACGATGCAGCGAGTGTGGAAGCCTATTCCTCTTGTTGTTACTGTTGTCAGAGCTTGCGAGGGGAATAGAAGGAACGGAAAAAAGAAAGAAGATATGGTCAGCGGATGGGATCGTCGATCTCAGTCATTTGGGAAATGCATGATACTCTCCTTTACTTCTATCGCCTGTTGGTCGTGACTCTTCTGTTTCTGTGGGTTTTGCATCCTGGGTATATTGTCTGCCAGTGTGAAGTCTCCGGTCTTCCAAAAATTCCACCCGCCCGCCCCCGGTCCCTACCACGACAGGGACCCATGGGATCTCCCGAAGGATCCTTGAGTTGGGTAATTTTTCCCATGCACTTCGTAATGCGATGATATCTTTGAGATTTGGCCGGGGCCAGGGAAAAAGCGAAAACATTAAATAAACTTGAGGGCATTATCAGAGGGTGTCTGATAAGCGAAAGAGGGTGAGGTTTCTAGAAGGCAGTGGTGGATTAGGACTCGCGAGTTACGCATTACACAAATGTCGTGACATTTCTTCCACTCTTGACTTCCCAACCTTCCTATTCATGATGTCTTTGGTGGTCGATGGAGCGGAGGGTGCGCTTCACGAGTGTACGGCTCTTTCACACCGCTTCGTGTGATGTGTGCTACTTCCACGCTCCCTTCTCTCTTTTTTTTGGGGGGCTACACGCTCTTCCTCTTTCTTTCTTTGTTTCTCTCCGCTGAATACCGACGCTCCTGCCGATTCTGTTTTCTCCTCCGCTCTTTCCTCACCGTCGTTCTTCGTTTGCTCTTCCACTTCGCCTCCCACGTTGCATCCTTTGCGATGCATGTGTTCCATCGTCTGCTGTGTACCCAAAGAAAGCTTTAGAGATCCACGCAGCGGTTATTTGCCTTCTTCGCTGGGCTCTGTTTACGTACACAGACGTCCACTCAGCACACGGCGCTCGCACACACACACGACGGAGCAGAAACTCCTTCTGCATACCATCCTTTATACATCCACACAAGTAAGCACAGTAAACGAAAATGGAGGGCGGAGGCGACGACGTCTTCGTGATCAACAACACGGAGGAAGGGCAGACGGAGGAGGTGCCGGTGGCGCACACCGAGGAGACGGCGAAAGAAACGGAGGCGGAGGCGATGGAGCACGTTAAAGGTCTCGTGCCGCTCTGCGCTCAGCACCTCAACGGCCCGCAGCTGAGCAGTGCCACCTTCGGCTACGACATCGCTCAAATGGCGAAGCGGCCGTGGGCGGAGCCCGGTGCGAAGCTGAGCGACTACTTCAACTACGGCTTCAATGAGCAGAGCTGGCGGGTGTACTGCGCACTGCAGAAGAACGGCGAGGAGTCCCTTTTAGCGAAGGCGGGCGAGATGCTGCAAAAGCTCGAGGCGACGGGCCGTCCCTCCGGTGGGGTGGGCGTAGGCGGCGGCGGCAGCGGGGAGGAAATGGGGGCGGCCGGCGCCGACCCGTCCACGATGATGATGATGATGGGTCAGCAGCACAACAACGGCGGCAATAATAACGCTGGTGCCCCGATGGACGGCTACGGTGCCAACCCGTACGGCGGCAACTACGGTGGGGAGATGGCGATGATGCACCGCGGCGGCTACAGCGGTGGTGGCCGGCCCTTCCAGCAGCGCGACTACCACGGGGGGTTTGGCGGGGCGAACAACACGAACTACAAGACGCGTCTGTGCAAGCCGTTTGCGGAGGGGCACTGCAACCGCGGGGACTCGTGCAACTACGCACACGGCGTAGCGGAGCTGCGCCAACCCGGGGGCGGCGATGTGGCCCCTCTTCAGCAGGATCAGCAGCAGCAGCAGCAGCAGCAGTCGGGCTCCAACTACGGCGGAGCGACGTTCTACCAGGGCGGGGCCGCCCCTCCGGCGCCGGAGCGGACGGCTAATTATCTCATGCCGCCGTTTCAGGCCGGCGCGGCGCTGCCGCCGATGATGCAGTCGGCCATGACGATGGCGCCGGACAGCGGGGAGGGGGCGAGCGGGTTCCGTCAGCCGCCTAAGCGGCAGCGGCACGAGGGTGGTGGGGTGTACGAACCTCAGTATTAAAGGCGCGCGTGGTGCTTGTGGAGCAGTGAAGGAGGAGGAGGGAGAAATCCACCTCGTGTGTGTGCTTCGGGGCGTGAGCCGTTCACGGCTATTTGAATCAAAAAATAAAAGAAAGAAGCGTTCAGTGCATCGGAGGAGTGAGTGCCGCCAGGAAGAGTGGTGGTGCGGGCCGGGCGCAGTCTCAAGCACTCGCCGTATTGGGTGACAATCCGAACGCCATCAGCGTATTCATGAAGTGTTGTTTTCCTTTGAGTGTTGAGGCAGTCGAACTACTAAAGAGCTTGAGATGCGTGTTGCGGCTGTCGTGGGCGAGCTTCTTCAAGAAGTAGCAATTAAGGCACTGGTTACACCGCGCATGGCAACTGAACTGTCTAAAATAAATAAAATATGGTGGCAGCTTCGGCTGTTGAACGTCGTGGATCCACGACATAACCATTTCGGTTGCGTCTTCACAACGAGCTTTTTTTCTCTTCTTAAACTCCTCCCCTCCCCCTCTCTCCTTCCGTTTCTTTCCTTCATTGCTGCTGCTACTGCTATTCTCCCTTTTCACGGTGGGTTCAGTTTGAGAAGTCGTGTCCATCGGTGTGTGTGTGTGTTTGGCACTCTGAGCGACCCACAACGTGTGCTTGAAAAAGGCTTCGAAAGAACCCTGCAGGGGTACGAAGCGTCATCCCTAGAAAAGGAGTAATAAGAGAACGTCACTCCTCATTCGTGTTGGCTGCTTCTGCTGATTTCTTTCTTTGTTGGCCTTCGCCCTCCAGCTTCTCTGCTCTTGGGCCTCATCAGCATCTCGCGTACCCGCCGACGCAGACGTAGCTCACCCCCTCCTCCTTTTCCTTTTTTTGGCGACATGAGCGCATCGCTCGGCAAGGCGCTGCAGCGCTCGAAGCGTGCGGCGGAGCTGGTGGGCCGGCGTCACTACCGCGACGCAATCGAAGAAGAGCGCAACGCCGCTCTCAACGCGGAGCTGCGACAGCAGGAGGCCGGCAGCACCAAAACCCAGCTGAAGTCCATCTGGGAGACGAACGATCTTGACGACTTCCTCGCCATCGCCGACGCACGCGAGGAGGGCTACTTTGCCGAGCGCGACGTCCGCGTCGTGATCGGAGGTCGTGTGCACGTGGTCCAGCAGGACAAGGTGGTGCCGCAGCAGATGCCGAACGACGACGCCCACGTTGATTGGCTGAAGCTGAGCGAGTCCCTCACCATCCCGCGCCGCCCGCAGTGGGATTACGCCATGTCCGCCGACGACGTGCAGGTCGCGGAGAAGGCGGCCTTCGTCGACTGGCGTCGCTCCCTCGCGATGTTGGAGGAGGAGCACAAAGTTCTGCTCACGCCGTACGAGCGCAACTTGGAGGTGTGGCGGCAGCTGTGGCGCGTCGTGGAGCGCGCTGACGTCGTGTCGGTCATCCTCGACGCGCGCAACCCGCTGATGTTCCGCTGCACTGACTTTGAAAAGTACGTCCAGGGCACCCGCAACAGCGCCGGCGAACCGAAGAAGGTCGTGCTGCTGCTGAACAAGTCAGACTTGCTGACCGAAGCGCAGCGGCGCGAGTGGGCGGCGTACTTTGAGTCACGCGGCGACACCTTCTTCTTCTTTTCCGCGCGGCCGCTGGAGGCCCTCGGCGAGGAGGGCGGCATCGCTTCGTCACCGGCGCTGGCCGGAGATCCGCAGAAGGAAGGGAGCGCGACAGCGGCGGATGACGAGACAGGGAAGGAGGATGAGGACGAGGAGACGGAGCCGCCGCTGACGGCCGCGCAGGAGCGTGCGGCGCTGGACCCGCTGATGAAGCACAAAAAGGAAAAGTCGCGGCACAAGAAGAAGGCGCTGCGGGCGCCGGTCGAGGTGGCCAATCCGTACGAGCTGGCAGCGAAGCGGCAGGCGTTGAAGGAGCAGGCGAACGCCCCGAAGGTGAAGGTGGAGAAGCCGCTGACGGAGGAGGAGCTCGCCCGCAATGCGCGGGCCGCCACAGCAGCCGCCACTCACCAGCCCTGGGACGTCCTGGATCCGGTGCAGCTGCTGGACAAATTTGCGCTGATGCGTGCAAAGGCGGGCGTGACGGACGAGAACACCCCACTCATGATTGGGCTCGTGGGGTACCCGAACGTGGGCAAGTCCTCCACCATCAACGCCATTATCGGCTGCAAGAAGGTCGTCGTCAGCGCCACACCTGGCAAGACGAAGCACTTCCAGACGCTGCCGATCCCGAACGAGCGCCGGGTGGCGCTGTGCGACTGTCCGGGTTTGGTCTTCCCTTCCTTCGCCACCACGAAGGCGCAGATGGTGTGCGATGGCATCTTACCGGTCGACACCGCCACCGACACGCTCGAGGCGGTGGCGACGATCTGTCGGCGCATGACACGCGAGGTGCTCGAGGCGGAGATGAACGTGTCGCTTTTGCGCGAGGACGATGTCGACTCGAGCGAGTCCCTCGCGGAGCGGCTGCTGAATGCGGTGGCGCGGCGCCGCGGGTACATGGCCTCGCACGACCGGCCCAACAAGGCACGTGCCGGCAAGGAGCTGCTGAAGCTGTACGTTGACGGCTACTTCGTGTACGCGGAGCCGCCGCCAACGTATCGGCCCAGTGCAGATGCGCTGTCGGTTGCGGCGTACGTGGAGAAGCACGCCGCCGCCGCAACTGCACAGCACCACCGTCGCAGTGACGCTGACGAAGTAGCAGGTGATGGAGACGATGAGGAAGAATGGGAGGACGACGGCGAGGAGCTGAACAGCGAGGAGGAGGAAGCGTGGGCCGACCTCGACAACGCCGACGATGCGCGCGCGCTGAGCGAGCCCGGTGATGACGACAACTTGTCGATCGACATGGATCTCGAGGAGGCCGCGCCGCCCATGTTCTACGCACGCCCGCACGCCCTGCGGCACACATTGACCCGCTATGAACTCTTCAATTTGGAGGCGAATGAGGCGCGTATGGAGGCCCTGCGCCGCGTGGAGCGTCGCCGCAAGCGGCGGACGAACCACCAGCTGGAGCCGGACATGTACACCTTCGTGAACCGACAAGGCGAGGTGGAGCTGCGCCTGGACGACGACGATGGCGTGTTGGAGTTGGTGACTCCCACCGGTGGCCCAGTGCGACCCGCCACTAAAGCAAAGACGAAGTCGAAGCGGCAACAGCGGCGGGAGATGAAGGGGATGGGCATGGGCCCGCAGAACCGCTACGGCCAGCGCAAGGGAGTGCAGGACTACTAAGGGCAACCCCTGTTCGTCTTGCGGTAGGTACTCATATTATACTGGATAATAATTGCGTGTTGCATCTTGTGAAGATCACTTCAGGGAACGTCGTTGGTGTCGCCATTTCTATTGTTTTATACCTCCTTAAAAAAGAAAGAAAAAGTGATGCCTCACTAAACGGACGGTTAAGCGCGCAGCGCCTAATTTAAAGAGTATGTTCTGTTGACATTACTAATGGTGTTTTCGCTATTTCGCAGCGGGTGTGTTTTGACGCCGGTGGGTCCGTAACTCTAAAGGTGACCGGCTTTTCTCTCTTTGCTTCCTTTCTTTTTGCTGCAGAATTCTATTTCATACCAAAGCCTAGTTCTCTTCGTGTAATCGTTATTTAAAATCAAATCACTGAAGTCGTGGCGAAGCGCAGCGCAAGCGGACTCGAGCAATGCAGCTGCGTTTTGATCGCACAGGGGCATGCAAGCCGACGCTCGAGGGTTATCAGCGATCTTTTTCTTTTTGGCGGGGGATTCTTCTTTCAGTAGTGCTTCTACGACTGAGACATGCGAGGGTGTTTCGTTGTGTATTTTGTATTGGCGGTTGCGGTGGGAAGCGCGTTCTCTCTCCACCTTTTTGCGACTCCCACGTTGGCGTTTCCTTCTCGCTGAGGACGCGCTCGCATCGTAACCGGGCTGCAAGAGAGGCGTTCGTGGCCTTTTACAACGCGTATTTCCTCGTGTTATTTGACTACGTTTCTTTATTCTTCAGTTTTACCCTTCTCCCTCTCCCCTTCTGTCAACGCTTCTCTCATCTGGATATCGCCCGGGCCCTCGTCGGCCCATCGCAGCGCCACCATCTCCCTCTCACGTTTTTTCAAGCATCTTACCGAGACGTGTGCTCTCTGAGAATAAAAATACAGCGTTCCTTGCTGCAGTAGCCCTTTATTATTTTATTTATTTCTAGTTTAATGTAATAGGAATAATTTTGTTTTCTGTGGTTCGATCATGTATGTGCGTCGGCCACTTGCACAACACAGCACCCCGCGGCGCCGCCTCCGCCGGTGGAGTGGGCCGTCTACAGCCCCGGACATCCGCACCGCCATCGCCTCCGCGGCAGCCGGCCCCCTCACCGGCCCCGCCGTCGACAACGACTTCCACCACTACGTGCGGTGCGAATGCGGCGACGTGCTCTTCTCGCATGCGGGCGGACTTCGCACGGCGGCGCTGTCGGCGTCCTCCTCTGCTCATGGACCACCGCCGTCTGCGAGCGCGTCTCTCCACGGCAGCCTGCTGCACTGCGGGCCTGAAGTGGCGGCGCTGCCCGCCTCGCACGCGCTGTTGAACAACGTGAACGGTGCGGTGTGGCTGCGCGTGCTGACGTGCTTAAGGGACCGCGGCGCGCTGACCAGTCGGGACTGCGCTGGAGTCATCCGCTACCTGCCCGCCCTTACGTATCACCCGCTGCTTCCGTGGCTGTGGGCACCGGCGGCTGCGGCCACCACCGCCGAGTGGGTAGTGCAAGGCGGTGACGCCACTCAACAGATGCGCAATGCACCGCTGCGGTTGGAGGGCAGCGACGAAGGCGGCGGGCAGATCTCATTGCCACCGACGGCTGTCGACGCAGCTGAAGCAGCGGACGTGACGGCGGAGGTGTACAGCAACATGATGCTCGTGGCTCTCGAGAGGGCGCGTCGGGTGCCGGCGCCAGCTGGGGTCACGGCATCAGCAGCAGCGTCCGCTGGTGTTGTGTACGAGGTTGCGGACTTGACCACGGCCGATCCGCAGTTGTGGGTGGCCATGTCGCATGCACTCGTGTCAGACTTGCCGTCTGCCGCCACCCGTCGAGATCGACTGAAGTTGTGGCACGATATTCTATTTACCTTGCGCTCCCACTCCACGTGGAACACGACGGCAACAGCGCTGCGGGACGTAGGCCACCCGCAGCTGCTGCGTGTGTTTCAAGCCTTTTATTTGGATATGCGCCGTCAGGAGACGACGACAACGGAGGAAGAGGCAGCGGCTGCGGTGCGCGTTGAAGTCAGCAGCAGAAGCCGCAGCACATCGGTGGCCTCGCTGGAGATCACCACGTTGACGCCGCCCCTTCTACTACACAAATTCCGCGCCTTGTACCGTCGACACAAGCACTCCTCCATGCTCTTTGCAGAGTTATACGCCTACTGCGTTCAGCAGGAAGAAACGACCGTGCAGTGGCGGCGGCGCTCTTCTGTCCCTTCAGCAGCGGTAGCCACAGCAGCATCTTCGGCTGGCCGCAGTCCGGTTGTGTCGTCGGAGGCGGAGACGCGTGTTGTGCGTCTGGGCACTACGGCTCTGTTGATGAATGTCGATCTTGCGGTGTACTACGCGAGTCTGCCGGGCCGGCGTGACAGCGGCCTCGACACACCAGCCGAGCAGTGGGCCGCTACACTGCGGCACTTACGGTTTCTGCTTCCCCGCCTACACCTGCTCCAGCGGTGTCTGCACGCACAGCACAGTTCAGCGTCATCGTCGCTGCCTTCGCTGCCGCTATCGGCGGAGCTGTGGGAGCCGTGGAAGCGAGTCGCATCGGTGCTCATGAACGTGTGTGTGTGGGTGGAGAACAACGACGAGGAGGCGGAGCGGTGCTGTGCGGCGCTGCGGACCGTGGTGGAGGCGTTGCAGAACCTCGCGACGTCATCGCCGCCGACAGCAGAGGGCATCAGCGGCGCGCTGCGGCTGGCGGCGGTGCACACCCTGCTCGGCGCCCCCACCACGACGGATATCTCCATCTTCATTACCACCCTTGTGGAGGCTGCCGGTGAGAGCATGCGCGCTAAGGCAGTGCAGCTGCACTACGGCCCGACGGATGGTCTCTTCGGTATTGCGTTGCTCTCCGTCGCCGTCTCTGCCGTCGTGCCAGCGGGACCAGCACGGCAGCAGCAGCAGCAGCAGCAGCAGCAGCAGCAGCAGCAAGCCCACAGGCAGCCGTCATCGCAGGACGCTCCGCTGAATGGACGAAATGGCGATACAAAGGTGGCGGAGGAAAGTAAAAGAGCCGAATTTGAGGACACCGCCGAGCGGCTGCGTCAGCTGCAACTCCTCACGCACGCATCGAAGGCATCGCCACGTCCGATATGGTCTGCGCTGCGCCGAACACCGCACGCGAAGGATGCCGCCCGCTACGGTCTCGTCACCATCGGCTACCGGCTCTTCCGCGACTGCGTCGTGCCATCCACAACGCACACCGCCACGTTCTCCACGGCACGTCGCGTGTTGGCGCTGCTGTGCGCGTGGGCGAGTGAGGTTGGGCAGCCGCTGGGCCTGCGTGGCGAGCAGGCGCCCACACTGTGGCAGCTGCGGTGGTCACAGGCACAGCAGAAAGAGCGGTGCGGTGAGGAGGCAAACCCGACTCCCCACTACGGCCGCCGCCACCGCAGCGAAGAGGTATCGCTGGTGCAGCAACTGATCGCAACGTGGCACTCCAGCAGTCCGCACCGCGGCGGTCGGAGCGATGCGAGGCCGGACGCAGAGGAGTGGGTGTGTGGCTGCGGATTTCGGAACGTTGGCGGTGATGCGGACGTGTCGTGTGTGGCCTGCGTGCTGCGAGACCTCGTGCCGCACTGCTGGGAGTGTCCGTCGTGCCACACCGTGGCGGACAGCGGGGCGCGCGTGCCGTACTGCCTCCACTGCGGCGAGGCGCACCCGGCGCTCCGACACCAGCAGCGTCGTGATCATCACGACATCGAAGAAGAAGAACCGAGAACTGCTGAACACGGCCTCGTGCACGTCTGCGGTGCGTGCCACACTGTTTCCGCCAAGGCGCCCTTTCTTTCGCATGCATCACTCCCCAACGCAGATCGCCAGGGCAATGGGGGCCCCGACAAGGACGCACAACGCAGCAGCGGCTGCGATGTCTGCGGGCGTCACGACACGGGCTACTACACCGCGGCCTTTGCCTGGACCTGCTGCTGTGGCGCCTCGAACTCGGCCCTGCACGACTACTGCCACGCCTGCTCTCGCGCAGCACGGACGCCGACGCTGACCTGCCCGCAGTGCCACTACACAGAGACGACGACAAGCATCACCGGCGGACGGTGCACGCGCTGCAGCTTTCCGCATCCGCGCCGCCTGGCCGCAGTGCAGCAGTCGCGGCTGGTCCGCTGCCCCGCCTGTCAGGGCCTCGCTCCGTCCACCAGTCTCAGCTGCCCGCACTGCGCGAACACGGCAATCGGCGTGGTGGCTGCGTTCCTGCCGACGGTGGCCGATCAGCCGTGGCTGTGCCTGCACTGCGGTGCGTCCCACTCGGTGAGGGACGCCGAAACGGGCGTGCTTCGTGCGCCGCCTCCGCTGCATGTTACGGGGCTTGCGGTGAAGGAGCGATCGATGTTGCCGCCCTCCCCCTCCTCCTCTCCCGACTGCCACGGCGAAGGTGTCGACAGCGGGTGGAATGATGACGTGTGTGACCGGTGCGGCACTCAACGTGTTGCGGCCGCCACGTGGGAGCCGTCGCGGCTGTGGAGCTGCACGGCGTGCGGGGAGGTGTACAACACGGAGGCGGCGTGCCGGCGGTGTGCGGCGCTGGCGCCTGGGGTGCCGGTATCCGCCGTGCACGTATGGCAGTGCGAGGTCTGCCGCGCCGACCACCCGAGCTGGGAAGCGGAGTGCGCTACGGCGGGATGTGGTGGCTCGGCACGGGCGCCCGACCGCCGCACCGACTCGGCGAAGGCGACCCACTACAACGACTACTACTGCTATTCCCCGTGGGAGTGCCCGGAGTGCGGCGAGGTGACGCTGTCGTCGCACCTGTCGTGCTGCACGCACTGCGGGGCGACTACGCCGACTGCCGTGCTCCACGCAACGTGCACGAGCGGGACGTGCGTGAAGGCTGCCGTGCTCGACGACAGCGTCGGGATCGAGAAGGCGACGCGGGTGGTGGCCGTCGTCGACGCACCGGCCGCCGCGCCGTTCGATGCGGTGGCGCAGCGGCACGGTAGTCGAGCGGGTCCGGCGTCACGGCTGGCGCAGGTGGAGGCCTTCTTGCTGTGCGCGGCGGCGGCGGAGTCGCCCCTGCAGGCGGCGATGCGCGACACCTGTGTAGTGCCCACGGTCCACGGGGGGTCGCTATGGCCAGCAGCAGCACCGATGGAGAAAGCGTTCTCTTCCGTCAACGGTGGGGACGAGGCGTGGGAGGAGGCGTACGGCGCCGCGGTGCTGCGGTTTTGAGGCGTTTACGGTCTTCTCCCCTCCCCGCTGTTGGGGCAAAAGCGAAAGGAAAGGCTAAAGCAGATGTGTTCACTGCGCTGCAGGTAGAGGGACGAGGCGCAACGGCAGAGGCACGGTGTGACAGAACACGTTGAGTAGGGGATGAGGAAAATGAAAGTTTTTTCTCTTCGTCTTTTTGTAAGCCTGCCGTGACGTTGGTGAATGCAGAAGGCGCATCTGCGCAGGTACGGTGTGGTATTGCACTTGTTGGTGTTTAGGGTTTGTGTTTCCGCCTCTCGGTGATGTGGCGGAGAGAGGAGTTGAGATCGTCACGCGTGAATTCGCTGGTACTTCGCTTCTTCGTTTGCAAAAATCAATATCTGCATGAATGCATTCCCAAATGTGATTAAAGGGCCTCAACGCTGCGTGCAGTAGGCGCAGCTGGTGGCCCGTTGCCCTTCTGTTCTTTTCTTGGCTTCCGTTCGGTCCTTCCTCCTTGCACAGCGATGCGACAGGCAAACAGCGCAGCCCAGATGTGGTGGGTGGTGGTGGCTGTGCTGAGTAGGAACCAACACATGAATATAAAAAGGGAAAAAGAGGGCAACGGGAGAAAGGGAGTGTGAGAGATAGCGGTCCGTGCGTTCTGCAGCGCGGGCGGCGCACGACGCCTTCGCGGTGCGTGCGTCTTCAACCCTTCTCTTCTGCGCCTGCGCACGGCGCATACGCGATGCTACAGCACGTTGTTCCTCATCTTTCATTGGCCTTCGTTTCCGCCTTTTCCCCCTTGCCCCACCTTCTTTCGTGTACTAAATTCTTCGTTTTATGCAAATATCAGAGAAACACGATACACCGTCGTGTCTGCCATTCTATTCGGTTTTTTTTTTGTTGTACTCGTTCAAGGTGGCTGTGCTTCTTGCGTGCTTGTCGCGTAGCATCACGAACCGGCGCGAACGATCATCAACGCTTCCGCCGCACCACACAAGCGCTCGGATACACTGTTTGCTTGTGCACTGGAATAGAGAAAGGAAAAGGAAAAACAATCTAGGAAGGAAATACAATTAGCTGCTTTGCATTTTTTTTTGTTTGCCCCTTTGACCCCCCCCCCCTCCCCCGTTCTTTGCTCTCTTCAACTTCATACCAACGCGAAAGGAGAGAGAGAGCAGTGACGGAAGGGAAAATATATAAAAACAAAAAGACTCTTTTGATATCTTATTTCATCTGCGAAAAGGAAAAATAATTATTTGTACGGAAAGAAATCACCCTCTTTACGCCAACGATTTTTTTCTTTCCTTCTTTCTTTGCTTTCGCTTCCTTTCCTTTACTGTAGTGGATGTTTGCGGGCTGACGTGTGAACCGTACACGACTTCTCCCTGTTCAGCCTTTCGTTACACCTATATATTTTTTACATCAAATTCTTTTTCCGTACTTCTTCTTCCTTCCTCGAACTCATCGCTTTTCTTTTCCTTTTTTTCTTGTCGCTCACGCGCCTCCTTTCCCCCTTTCACCGCTTCTTTTTTGTTTTCGTTTGTTGTGTCTCTCCCCCTCTCTCCTCTCTCCTCTCTCATCCGTCCCTCTTCTTCACGAACATCAAAGGAGGAGAAAACCACAGCAGCAGACAGGAAGAGGCAGCTCTCGGATTCGTTTTCGCGGCCCATCGCGACGCCCATATCCATCGCGAGGGAGACGTACGCGCGACGGACTCGAGGAGCGTCCCACGTTGAGCGGGTTTCTACGCTGTCGATAATTTTTTTTTGTTGTTGTTGCGGTTGTTTTCGCCTTTGGCCAACGTACCTCTTCCTCTTGCCTTCTCTCTTCTCACGCGTTCATGTACGAGGAAGTCGTTGTCCATTCTTCTCATTTTTTCTTCTTCTTTCGCCCAATACAAAAAAAACACGGCAAAGCAGAAGAAGGCCGATTTCTTTTCTAAGCGACGAACTTTGATTCGATCAAAGTTTACTCACTGAGTTGTCGTTGTTCGTCTCGAAGACGCGGCTGAAGGAGGAGGTCGAGGGCTTTCGCGGGGTTGGGAGTTCTCCAATTGAGAGTCGGTCGGTATTGGTATTCGATCGTCCCACCGCGCACTTCTCTCTTTCGGTGTTGTTTTCTGTTGTTCCCCTCTTTGCTTTCGTTGCCCAGCAGTGCCATTCCTTTTTCGCCCAACCCACCAACCGCGAGCGCCCCCGTTCCTTCGCGGGAAATCACTTGCCTTTTTTCCCCTTTTTTGGCCTTTTGAGCGTGTTTGGTGACGAGCTCGTGTGCTTTGCGCGTGTGTCGTGTTGGGTGTTGCAGTCGGCTTTTGTAGAGGAGTGCCATCGCGGCTTCACGACGCAGCCGCTTCTCCTTTGTTGATCTCTTTGTTTTTCTTTTTCTTCTGGCTTTCTTACGTGCCTCTCCTGTGGCAGCACGCTCCTCCTTGGGTAGGTTTTCTCCTTCTTCTCCTTCTCCTCTTTTCTCTTCTTTTCTTTGCTTTCCTTCTGTTGGTGGAGTCGTTAGGTAGACCTCGGCCGGACACCGCCTCTTTCGTCGCCTGCGCTGAGAGCTTCAGTGCTTACCCTTTCTTTTTTTTCTTTAGTTTTGTTGGACGGCCACCACCGCCACACCTACTTCTCAGCTTCCCGCTTTACATACGCACACCCACCTGCCCATTCACCGGTCCGTTGCGTGTCTGTGTGTGTGTGTGTGTGTGTACCTGTGTGTGTATGCGTGTATGAGAGAGAGTGTGTGTACGACCAAGGAAGGAAAGTAGTCTCTACAAGAGAAGGCGGCGACCGGGCGAACTCAGCGGCTGCGTCACAGCCCTACCCCCCCCCCTCCAAAAAAAAACTTGTACGAAAAAACACACCCTCTAAAAAAAACGTCTCCTTTATTATTATTAATATTTTCCCTTCTGTGCAAGATAATTCTCACCTCTTCATCAATTTCTTCTCTCTTTTTCTTCTGTTTTCTTTCGGTTTCTCCCGTTCTGTCCTGTGACGTTCACAGCGCTGTTCCTTTTCTATTTTTTATTTTTGATTTAACAACTTAGACGTGAAGAAAGAAAAAGTAAAAGCCAGGTTTTGCGCTTATTAGTACTTTTGTTTGTTTGATTTATTTTTTTCTAACTGGCTTCCGCTTTTGTGGTATTGCGACTGACTTCTCACTATTTTTTTTTTTAATTATTGTTAATACTAATTTTGATTTGCGTTATCCCATTATCCAGGTTTTTTGTTTGTTTGGAGAAAGAGAGAAGTACACACCCATTTGTATTTCTCTGTGCCTTCTGGTTTCACGAACTGTCGTTGTTATATCTATTACTATTTCAATTTGCCGACTCTGTCGTTGCTCTTTTTTTGTCTGTGCTTTCTTATTTTGGTTTTCCGTGTACTTTCCCTCCTGCCTTCATTGCGTTCATCCTGTAGGAGTTTTTCCCCCTTTACTCTCTTCTCTTTCCTTTCCTTTTATCTTCTCCCCTCAGTTTCTCCTCTCGTCGTTGATTGTTGTGGTGGATTGTGGCCTCTACGCAGAGCAGCTGCATTTGATTTTGAGTTCTGTTTTATTTGTTTTCTGTGTGTTTCCTTTGAATTTTTACATATACGTTTTTGCGTGTTTCCGCGAACCCTCGTCGTGGCGCCGCCGTCCCGTTAGCGCGGCCGTAGTGTCTTCCCGCCATCCAGGAAGCTCATCGGTTAGGACGGGGAACTCGCTTCTTTTTTTTTTCCTTCCGTTGCTGCTGCTGCGTTTGTTTTTGGTTTTTGCTTGTTTCGTATTACTACTAATATTACGACTACGATTAGTACGTTTTCCTTTTCCTTATCTTGATCTTGCGCTTTCCTTCTTTTCATTTTCTTTCTTCTCCTTCGCCCCTCGTCTTCTTATTCCACTCAAGTTCGTTGTTGCGAGGGACTCCATCGATAGCACGCTCGATCAACGAGTCACCTCACATCACGTGCGCACAGACTCACACGAACACACACACACACAGCACACGGTGGTTTTTGGTGCTGCTGGTCTCTGTGTACTGAAGCTACTCAGCTGCCCCCCCCCCCTCCCTGTACGTCTACAACTTCGTTTCTTCCGCGCACTCTTGTTCGTGTGGTTGATCTTCATATATATATATGAAAGAGGAATTTCTTTTGCTTTGTTTCTTCGAGCACGCGTCTTCGGCGTTTTCTTCTTCTCCGTTTTTTAACACTTCCATTTTTATTTTTATTTTTCCTTTGTACGCCTTTTTCCGGGCTTTCTTTTCGTGGGCGTGTCTGGGCAGCAGCTCGCAGTTTCACTTCGCGTGTGTTTGTTTGCCTTTTGGCACCGCTGCATTCTGGTTTATTGCGTAGAACTCATTGACGCGCTCTGCAGGATTCCTTCTTCGATTTTTTTTTCGATTTTTCTTCCTTTTCTAATTCGCAGATTCCGCCTTTCCTCGTTGAAGCTCTTTCGTGGTTACTTCTCTCTTTTGTTGTTGTGTGTGCTTTTACTTGCTTGATTGGCTTTGCTTGCTTGACTCATCGAGATGACCTCCTCAGTGCCGCAGTCGGCAACGCTGCCGCCGCCGCTGCACTCTCCCCACTCGCCCTTCACCAAGAACCGCGTCTCTGCGTTTGGAAACTGCTGCAATGATGGCGACGAGCTGTGTCATCGCCGCCCACAACAGCCGCAGTTGCGTCTCCGCTCAGATGCCGACCGCCTCGACGTGGACGCGTCATCTTTCGCGCGGGTGTCGCTGCACTCCTCACAGCCCACGACGCCGTGCACGGAGACACACGCCTCTGCCTTCGTGCGTGGCGTGAAGTCGAACACGTCGACGCCGGCCCTCGACACACCACCGTCGCTGGGGAAGTCGAAGGATGCGCGACTCGCGTGCCGGCAGACCATCGAAGACGCCTACGCGCCCACCGTGGCCGAAGTGGGCGGCGACAGCGGCAGGCCACAGAAGAAGGAGTTACGGCTGGAGGAGCGCATCGCAAACGTGTGCACCGTCAACCGCGCCGTCTTCACGCCTGCGAGCGCGCTGTCAGCCACCACCACGGCGAGTATGGACGCCGCCTGCACCGGCGGGCGCGACTCGAGCATCTTCTCCTTCACGAGCAGCGTGCAGGACGCCTATCTGGCCTCCCTGCCGCTCGGCCGGGGTGGTGGCGGGGCGGTCGGTGCGAACCGGCGCCACATCTCCAGTCTGCTGACGTCGCCGCAGTCGAGTGCGAGTCCATGCCCGGCGCTGCATATCAGCGGCCCCGCAGCGCCGACGGGTAACATCACCACGGTGGTGGACTCCTCCGGCGAGCGGGCGGCGTGCTGCGCGGCTGGGAGTGACGCGAGTGCGTCGTCCTCGCGCATCTCCAAGTGCAAGCAGCGCCTGCAAGGCCTCAACCGACCCGCCTTCGACCTCAAGGCCGTGGAGGAGGCGCAGCCGTCTTTCCTGGAGGAGGAGGAAGTCTGCAACGCAGCGCAGTGCTTCCCCCTGAGCGAGATCACGCCATTGCTGTGGGTGGGGACGTGGAAGGACGCCGCCAACCCAGCGCTGCTGCGCCGTCTGGGGATCAAGTACGTCCTGAACGTCGCCCGGGAGCTGGACCCCGCCGCGGAGGCTAACGTGATTGCACGGAACAAGGACATCGTCTACGAGTCCATCCCGATGAGCGACTGCCACTCACAGGACGTCGCCGCGCACCTGCGACAAGCTTTTCAGTTCATCGAGCGCGCCCGCGCGGCGAAGTCGCGGGTGTTGGTGCACTGCCGGCGCGGTATCTCGCGCAGCCCCGCGATCGTCGTCGGCTACCTGATGGCCTCCGAGCACCGCTCCTACGAAGAGGCCCTGCAGCTCGTGACAGAGCGTCGTAGTTGTGTCTCGCTGAACCTCGCTTTTCAGGAGCGGCTGTCCGAGTACGTGCCAAACACAGAGTTCTACCACGGGCCCCCGTCCTCCCCCGCTGCGACCGGCGTGGTGCCGTCGTCGTCGTCGTCGGTGGACGCGCCGAGTGCGTTGCTGCCGTCGCTGCAGGCGATGTCGAGCCGCAGCGAGCACAGCTGCGGCGGCGCGTGCGGCGGCGGAGGGGCGGAGGGCAGAGGCACCAGCAATGCGAGCAGCCGTGCGAGCAGCACGATGCGGCAGGAGCTGGCGCTGACGGCGGCGCCGTCGCCGACGCTCAACTTCCACCGCGCGCCGCACCGCCCACGGCTGGCGTTGCACAAAAGCAAGAAGCTCAACTCCACGGCCACCTTCACCACGGCTACGACGACGACCACCGACAGCACCACGCCAACCACGAACAGCACCAGCACGGCTACGACGACGGCAACAACGCCCTTCGCTGCCGACTCCAGCGTTCTGGCCGCCACCCCGGTCACGGGAAGGCAGGACAAATCAAGCTGGCTGGAGGAGGAAGTGGCCTCCTGCTTTGTCGCACCCGTCCGCCACAGCAGGCCCGTGAGCAACGGCCAGCGCGCCGAGTCGATGTGTTTGGAGCGGGATGCGCAGCTGCGCGTTCTGGCCAAGTCGGCGACGCAGCCGACGGGCTGCCGCGGAGGATTTTTGGGCACCTGCGCCCACCGCAGCTTCGGGAACTCCGACAACGATGCGGACACGAACAAGGAGGAGGAGGAGGAAGAGATCGAAGAGCCGGGCTCGCCATTCGGTGTGGGCAACCGCCGCGCCTTTTCGCACTTCAACTTCGGCCTGCCGAGCGACAGCAGCACCAACGTGTCGCCACGCTCGAAGAAGAACGCGCGCAGCTTCGCGGATGAGGTGGAGCACACACCCGTGCTGTCGCACTCACGCAGCAGCAGCGCGGTGTGTAGAGGTGCGGACGGCGCGAAGAGGTTGCTGACGCCGTCGTGGGACGAGGATGAGGAGGCGGAGCCGCACCGCCGCAGAAACGGCGATGAGGGGCGCGGTGAAAGACGGTTTTCACGGCTGCCGCACCGCGGGGCTCCGCCGGCGAGCGCCTTTGACGACGCGGCTGCCGACGACGACGGCGATGGCGAGGCGGACGACGAGGAGGAGCGCCGCCCATCAGCGACGGCGGACTTCGACGGATTGCCAAACACACGCTTTACTCTCTACCCTGGGCGGCTGTCGCCCTTCACCAAGGCAGCCGGCAGCGCCCCGCTGGACGACCACAGCAGTACGGCCAACGCCGACGACCACAGCAAGGCCCAGTCGAGCCTTCCCATGCCGCTGCGCGCGTTAGCCGTCTCCGCCAAAGCGTCACCAAACGCGCAGGCCGAGTCGCCGAGCCGTGGGGAGGACAGCAGCAGCAGCGTCAGCCACGGCAACACCACCGGCACGGTCGGCGGCTTCTCCGCGACGCCCTACGGCACCCAAGGCTCGCTGAACGATGAGCCGAATCTGAGCGGCGCGCGCGTAGTGTCGCACACGTCTAGTCTCAGCGGGTGAGAGAAGGAAGTATTCTCGGTGCGTCTTCCGCCGTGACTCTCTCGTGCATACGCGGGGGCTATCTTTGTCACGCGCCTTTGTTGCGGGGATGAGCGCAGCTTGTGCAGCCCTGGCTCCTCCCGTTGCTACTTCTACTACAGCTGCTATTATAGCCCTTCCTCTCTCTCTCTTCGTAGGGTGCAGAGTGTCGTCGTAGGATTTTTTTGGTTTGATGCTGTTGCTGCGCCTCCTCATTTCACACCTCCATCTCTTCCATTTGTATTCCTCGTACCACCCGCGATGCTGCCGTGACGGCGCAACACCGAAAGCCAAGGTGATCCATCGCGGCCCGGATGAAAGCAAAAAAAGAAAAGGAACAGATTCTTGTGCGAGTTTTCTTTGTCCTTCCCCCTCCTCTTCCTGCTAGCTGTCGAGGAACACGAACGTGCAGTGCTTTACTCCCTCCGCTGCGTGTGTGCGACATGAACGAGAAGCCGCCAACAAGAAAGAATAAAAAGTTCGCTAACTCCTCTTCTTCTTGGGGGGATTGAAAGCGACAAGCAGAAGTGGGGCAAATGCGGTGAATACATATGGAAAGAACAGCGCGGCTGCACTTCAATCACTGCGAGGTTTCAAATGGCGCTTCTCCCTAACCTCGATGTTGTTTTTTGTTTTGTGGTGGATGATCTCACGTGGTCGCAGCGGTGATGTCGCAACACACATGAGTGGTTCGTCCTCTTCGTCGCTCGTTTGCTTACCTGTTTCAACAGCACCTCCGATCGCAGGGACGCTGATGTCTCCTCCTTTTCTTTTCTTTTACGCTATTTTTTTTTACATATGTTTTGTTTTTGTTGTTTTCATGAAGGCGAACGGAAACGATGACATTCAAAGCTCACAGAAAGAAAAAGAATTATGGGTTTATTATTATTATTAATAGTATTGTTATTTACTACCGTGTTTTGTGAGCTCTGTATTGGCTGCGGCGCGCTTCGCAGTCTCAACTGTGATAAGGGCGGCAGCGATACGAATTGGACGCGGGGTAGAGCAGCTGAATCGACTTCCCTCTCTTTGTACCTTTTCATGTGGCTGTTCTTTTTTTTCTTTACTCTCTTTCAGAGCCTTCATCGACTTTCATCGAGCTCTCTTCATTTGTTGTTTGGCGGCGTTACCGTTGGACGATAACACCATCTTTCTTTTCCCCTCCCACGTTCCCAAGAGACGGGAATAGTAATCTGCTTTCTTTTAATGACGTTGCTTGATGGTTGTTGGGGTGATATCTATATGTATTTTGATGCTGTTGGCGACGCAGGTGGACACGCACGTGTGAGCGTGTGTGTGGCATCATGACAGCGCTGTTTTCCTTTTGTATGAAAGCAATGAACTCGGTTCATTTATGGTTTTTCTTTCTCTGTTTTTGTTTAGAAGTATGTAATATATATATATATATATATGGTCCTTTGCTTTCTCTCACCCACTCTTGGGAGATGGATAGGGAGGGTGGATTCGGCACTTTCCCTGCCTTCTGTTGGTTCCTCTATCCCCCCCCCCCTCCCCTCCTCAGTTGTCGAGTGGCGGTCGTTGTGCGAGTTGCTGGTGTTCTTCTTTGCATATTGTGATGCGTTGGCTTCGCCTTCGCCTCTCGCTTCTCATCTGTCGTTTTGCTGGCCGTGTCGTCGTGCATCAAACAAGGCATCACGTCTTGGCGTGCGTGTGTGAACGGAGAAGAGTCCTCTGCGCCTCGCAAAAGAGCTTGCCCCTACACACATTCTCCTTCTTTTACCTTGTTCCCGTAACTGTTCGAGTCACGCCGACACGCACGTGTCGTCCGACGCTGCGGGCTGCGCCGGGATGGCAGAGCGACACAACGGCGGTGTCCGGTACAGGGTTGTTGCGATTATTTTCATGGCAAGGAGACCGTCCAGCGTACCAACAAAGACGAAGGGGAGATGGATGGAGAGAGAGCGGGAAAAGAGCAAACGAAGGAAATGAATACAAGGAAGGTGTTGAGGCTCTCCACAGCTCGCGTACAAGCTGTCGACGTGTACGAGAAGCTCAGTTTTTTTGGAGGAGGGAGGTCTTCGTTTGGGTGTTCTCTTCTGCTCTGCTACAGTTTTCGTTGGTGCCACTGTCGTTGCTTTGTTTTGTTGTTTTGTTTTCGTTCGTCGGGGAAAGGAAAAGAAGGCGCGGAAATGCAGCGGTTGCAACGCCTATTTTTCTGCCGCGCTGCGGGCAGTGTTTGATGCTCGAGAGAGGGGGGACTTTGTGTGTTTTGGTGGCGACTCTCGCTCGTCGTTTCAACTCCCTTCTTTTTTCCCTTTTTCTTTTTGTGAGATGTGCGGGACTGGTTTCATCGTTTCCTTCTTTTGAAAATACACTAGCAGTTGTCGCGCTTACGTTTTCTTTTTGAGTCTTTCGTTCTCGGGTGCGGTTGGTCCGGCGTCGTTTGTTGATTACCTTTGTTATTATTACTATTATTATTATTATTATTACTACTACTATTGCTGCTATCTTTGCCTCTGTGCACGCAGCCGCCGACGCTTTGTCTTGACTCACCACACATATATATATATTCAATACACACACCTCTGTAGCCATCCGTACTGTGCCAATCGAGCTATTCGATTTCCTACTTTGTGTTTATTTTTATTTCTTCTGTCTTCTTATTTTCTTTCTTCCTTTTCCCGCGCTAACACGCGTGAAGCGTTTGTTTTTTGTTGGCTCATTACTACTGATGTTTCTGTCTTGTGTTGATCGACGAACTGAAAACGAAAGAAAGAAAGAACAAGCAACAGCGACAGGACACGGTAAAGAAAGCAAAGGAGAGGATCATAACGGACGGAGGAAAGAAGCGGACAATTTTTTATTTCTGGTGGCGGTTTTTGCGGGTTCGACGGGACGCAACGCAGCAACGCGCAGCAACTTCGAATGGTGCTGCGTGCGTCTGGCCTCTCTCGATCGGCGTTTATCCCTCTTTCCTCCGCCCTCGCGATCGCTGTTTCGTATCTTCACATGAACAGGTGTGTGCCTCCATGTGCGGGAGCTGCGCTTTCCGTCTCGTACACACACGCACGCAAACGCATGCGAGCGGTTACTCGGCACGGGGCGCCTTCAGCAACGAAGACTTCGTTCCTCTTCTGTTTTTGGATTCGGAGTGCGTCGTTCGAGTCCGTCAAGAGAAGAATCTTCGTCATCGCTAATGGACGGCACCATCTCCAGCTTCCAAACATCCTTCATCCTCTACTCTCCTCGCTTCGATGGTCCCCCCGGCCACTTGTTGACACTCCTGCTTCCTTGTTAGTCCCTGCACAGCCTTTGTTTTAGTTTTCCTATTCATTTAGTCTGCGCTCACAGAATGGCCGCCAGTGCACCGAACTTCTCACCCTCCCTCACCCTGGCAGGGATGGATTACATAGCTCCCTCCGCTGCGTGTATTAAACCAACGCTGATCAACGGCGCAGCAGCCGCGGGTGGTGGTGGTGGTGGTGTCGCTGGTGGAAGGAAAGGCGGTGCTTCAGCCGCTTCTTTGCCTGCCGTGACACCAGGCGGCAGCGGCAGCGGCAGCGGACACGCCGATGTCGTCAAGATAACCTTGCAAGACTGTTTGGCTTGTAGTGGCTGCGTGACGACTGCCGAGACGGTGCTGGTGAACGCGCAGAGCCGATCGGAGATTATCACAACGCTGTTGGGCACGTCGCCCGCTTCACGGCCGGCCGGAGCGACGTCCAACGCAACCTGCAGGCAAGCCTCCTCCCGGGCGAGGTTGGTGAGTATAAGTCCTCAATCCTGTGCCTCCCTCGCGGCCTACGTGCGTCTGTCGATGGACGAAACATATGCCTTGATCTCGGGGTTTCTCCATACGGTGCTGACGCCGGCGGGGCTGCAGGCACAAGCCGCAGCGGCACCCGAGAGTACGCTACAACGCAGCGCGGAGGACTCTGGAAAGAGGAGTGCTCCGGGAGACGAGGAGGCGTCGACTCCAACATCCGGTCCGGCCTCGCACGTCTCCTCCTCCGTCACCTCTCCACCGATTTATGTCATTGACTTGGAGTGGGCGGAGCAGCTCTCTGCGGCGCTGACAGCGCAGGAGTACACGCGGCGCCGCGACGAGGCCCCCGAGACGCTGCCGATGATCGTGTCCGCTTGTCCGGGCTGGGTCTGCTACTGCGAAAAGCAAGGCTCTGTGCTGCTGCCACACCTGTGTCCGGTGATGTCCGCCCAAGGCATCGCCGGCAGCTACGCGAAGCGCACGGTGGCGCCAGACTTGTATCACATCTCGATTCAGCCTTGCTTCGACCGCAAATTGGAAGCCGCGCGGGACTCGATGGCGTCGACTTCATCTCCGGCGGTGTCGGAGGAGGCGGCGGCAGCACCGGTGTTTTACACCGACTGCGTCCTCAGCACGGCGGAGCTGCTAGAATGGATGAAGGAGGTGGACCCCCGCCTGCCATGGCGGGCACCGCTGTCCAACCGTGCAGCAGCAGCAGGACCGGCAACATCATCCGTAGAGCAGCTCTCCGCGCACCTCGCGGAAAACGAAGAGGAGAAGGCGCAGCAGGACGGCGGTCCGGCGTCGGTCGTGTCGGCGGCGGCGCGTGCGGCGGCTCGACTGGCCGGCAGCGGTCGCTATCATCAGTGCGTCATCGCCGATCGCCTGCGGCGTCAACTCGACGCCTCCGCTACGGCGGCAGCCGGCGACGGCGCCCGCCTTGATGCCTCGATGGAGGTCCACTACGAAATCAAACGAAATCACAACCATCAGCTCGCCACCTGCGCCGCGCTGCCCGGCGAGGTCTTCTGCGTCGGCTACGGCTTTCAGCAGATTCAGAACGTCGTACGCGGTCTCAAGAAAAAGATGCCGGCGATGCGCGGGTACACCTTCGTGGAGCTGATGGCGTGCCCGGATGGGTGTCTGAACGGCGGAGGGCAGGTCCGCCCAGCGCAGCAACCGCACAGCGAGGTCTTGGATGCGGTGATCACCGCGTATGTGCAGCACCTTCACGCGGACAGGCCTGTGGAAAGGCAGAAGGATGAGGATGTTGCGGAGAAAGCCACGCAGCGACGGCGGATGGAGCTGGCGCCGGAGGCGGTCATCGACGTTGAGGATGCTGTGAAGCGTCGTCCGTTTGTGGACGCCACCATTGCTGCCGTGGCGCCGTCCCTCGGCGATGGTCTGTGGCGGTGCGCCTTCCGTGATCGCGAGAAGGAGTTTGCGGAGATGCTGAACGCGGGGAACATCCACAGCTTAAAGTGGTAGGCTTAACTACTTCGTATCTTTCTCTTTTACATATAAACACTGTTCTTATTATTATTGCTATTATTCTCATTAGTTTTAAAGCGATGTCTACGCTTTTGCTTTTTCTCTTTCAACTGCAGTCGGCACCCCGGCGATGATGACGGTGTTCTCTTCTCCCACCATACATATACCGCAGCTCTTCCTGCCATCATTGTTATGAAAGGTGGTTTCGAGCTCCTCTGCTTCGACACACGCGGTGTCTTGTGTGTGTGTGTGTGTGTGTGTGCTTTGGCCGGGTTTTGTTTCCTTATTGGGCGGTTCCGCTCCTCTTGTGTTGTGTTGTGTGAGCCGCGGCAGAAACGCGACCGCAGAAGAAAGATGGCTTGAGCGCGGTGACGCTGATTTACGGGATTCGGGCCTCTCATTGCTGAGCCTCGCCTTTTTTTCTTTCTTTTTTTCTGCGGGGACGCACGTCCTCTACGGTCCCAACACAATAGTAATATAGAAAACGATAAGCCAAAAAACCAATAAAGAGCAGCGCAGTCGCTGAGCCGTATGGCGCCGCTACATGCACGGATGGGTGGGAGGGGGGAATGAGTGGAGAGGAAAGAGAAGCTGCTGAACGCTGACAGGCCCCGTTTCAAACAGCTCCATGAAGAAAGCCCTTTTGCTGTTGTTCTCGTGTCAGCTGGATGTGCGCGAACTGTCGTTGTTGTCGCTGTTTCGAACCAACCGGTAAAGGAACTCCTCCTCACTTCTCTCTTGTGTTTTGAGTCTTCACCACGTCTGTCTTGTCTTGGCCTCCCCCCCCTCCCCTCTCTCTTTCTCTCTACGTCTTCTCGCACTCTTCCGTGGCGCAACACACACGCCATTCGCCCTCTCCCGCCACCCGCATGTCAAACCCCGTCGCCATCGCCATCGTTGACCCCGTCGCCATCGCCATCGTTGACCCCGCCGCATCAGCAGTGACTCAGTCCAGAAAAAGAGGTCTGTGTGTGTGTGCCGGCCTGAGAACAGCAGCAGCAGCCGCTTCGTCGTCTGTTCGCTCCTTCTCATAAGAGCCTTTTATTGTCCGCGTCCGGGGTTTT
>NW_015438363.1:80007-81755 GCF_001293395.1 Leptomonas pyrrhocoris
TTGCGTGTGTTTGCCGCCTGGGGAACTGGCCCTCGGCACATCAACGGATCGCCGCCACCACAACCATCGCATGCATGCTTGCGTGCCTCATCTTTGTGAGCTATCGCCTGTACTTGAGAGAGCTGTTATTATTATTCTTGTTATTGCTGCTGTGACGGCTCCCACCGCACACTCTGCTTCGCATTTGCTGGGCCGTATTCAATAAATATATATATAATTGTGTGGATAGGCTGGCCACCTGCTGCTGCTGCTGCGACTCCTCTCACTTGTGTTCTCGTGTTTTCTTTCACTCCACCGTTGTCGTCGGTGCCTTCCGGACTTTTCCCTTGTCAGTTCCTTCGCGTGTGTCTCTGCGTCGAAGTGCTGCTTGTGGTTTCTTTTACCTTCTCGGTGTTTCTTATATTGAGGTCCTTTTTTCTTCTGTTTCGCTGAGCGGGTGGACGTCGCTTCGTCGTCTCGACTTCGAATCTGGACCGCTCCCACGCGCAAACTCGCCTACACACGCGTCGTCGCCAGCACTCTTGAAGCTCCTCTTAATAAAAGCGAAGAGCGTGCCTACGGAAACGCGCCAGTGCACACACGCATGTACGTATATATGGCGTCCGCTGCCGCCTGCACCGCTGCGGGCACGCCGCCGGGTCGCCGCCGCCGACGTGTCCTCCCCAGCACGGCCGCCGTCGTGGTGCTGCTCGTCGCTCTTCTTCTCCTCCTGTTCGGCGGCCACGGGGCGGCTGCCGCCCGAGGCGAAGTTCCCCGCTGCCACGTTGACTACAACCGCTTCTCCGGAAAGGCGATCTCGAAGGGGGTCTGGGCAGGTCTGACGTATGATATTCAATTCAGCTTAGGTCTCTGCACGAGCGACCCGGTGGAGGGGGTGATGAGCGTGCGGCTCAACACGCGGCATCAGAACGTGACAGGACGCAGCGGCACAGTCTCCATGGCGAACCTCGGCGTTGTGCACTTCGCCCTCTCCGCTGCCACTCTCGGACCGCAGCACTTCTCATCGCAGCTGTGCTACTCCGCCGACAACTGCACCGCCCTGTGCACCGCCGCGCTGATGGGCGTCGTGGACACCTGCAAGGTGGAGCGGACCGTCATGCCGGCTATGATACTGCTCTTCTGGCTCGTGCCCGCCGTCATCTGTGCCGGCTTCCTCACCACTCTATACGTGCGGAAGCGCATGGAGGAGCGGGAGCAGGCGCTGTTGCGGCTGCCGGAAGGCTACAGCCGAAGTCCACGCGTGTCGCCGACACGACGGCCGCTGCGCGGTGCTCTGAGCCCCACTCGAAGTCCATCGGTGCATTCCGCAGCGGACGAGGCGGCGTCTGTACCTCGCGAAGGCGCACGCGACACCACCACATCGCGCAACCGGATGCTCGCCCCTGTTAGTGCTTGTCATGACGCCGCACTCGTTGTCATCTCCGTACCGCATGCCGACCCCCCTCCGCCGAGTCACACCTTGTCTGCCATAGCGGAGCGCCCACAAGCCGACGCCCACGTCGCGACCAGCAACTCGAAGAACAACGCAGCGGATGAAGAGCGCGCGCCGAGGGAGGATGACTTCAGTAGTGAGATGAACGAGGTCAACAGCCTGCAGCTTGCCCACACACGTGGCCCGAGTAACGTGTCCATGCGGGAGGAGGACATCTACGTCGACGCCGACGAACACGAGCGCTTTCTAGCGGACGCGCCAGCGGCCGAAATTGATCGCGAGACACAAGCAGCAGAGGAGAGAGCGCGCCGGATCA